>NW_024609412.1:145000-157500 GCF_018296145.1 Oncorhynchus tshawytscha | reverse complement strand
TGTGTGTGTGTGTGTGTGTGTGGTCTTCTCCTGATGGAGTATAGACAGGGTCTCTGTTCCGTTTAGCAACAGTGAAAATGACCATCCACATGTTTTCACTTCACGCTGCTGTGGACGGAGGAATCCTCGGTTTGCTATTGTATAATGCTACACACACACACTCTGCACATGCACACATACACACACACACATACAGTACACACACACAGTACACACACAGTATACACACACACTCTGCACATGCACATACACACACACACACACACACACACATACAGTACACACACACACAGTACACACACAGTATACACACACACTCTGCACATGCACACACACACACTCACTCACACACACACAAACATACACACACACACACACAGCACACACACACACAGTACACACACAGTATACACACACACACACACACTGCACATGCACACACAAACACATACACACACACACACACACATATATATCTGCACACAGTCTATTGTTTAACAGTACATAGCAGAAATGTTACATTCAATAATCCTATTGGATTAATATTATAATACAGAATAGATCAATATATTACCCTGATTATAATATATAACAGATCAATATATTACCCTGATTATAATATATAATAGATCAATATATTACCTGATTATAATATATAACAGATCAATATATTACCCTGATTATAATATATAACAGATCAATATATTACCCTGATTATATTATATAACAGATCAATATATTACCCTGATTATATTATATAACAGATCAATATATTACCCTGATTATAATATATAATAGATCAATATATTACCCTGATTATAATATATAACAGATCAATATATTACCCTGATTATAATATATAATAGATCAATATATTACCCTGATTATAATATATATAACAGATCAATATATTACCCTGATTATATTATATAATAGATCAATAGAATATTATATTACCCTGTTTATAATATATAACAGATCAATATATTACCCTGATTATAATACAGAACAGATCAATATATTACCCTGATTATATTATATAATAGATCAATATATTACCCTGATTATATTATATAACAGATCAATATATTACCCTGATTATATTATATAATAGATCAATATATTACCCTGATTATATTATATAACAGATCAAAATATTACCCTGTTTATAATATATAACAGATCAATATATTACCCTGATTATAATATATAATGGATCAATATATTACCCTGATTATAATATATAATAGATCAATATATTACCCTGATTATATTATATAATAGATCAATATATTACCCTGATTATAATATATAATAGATCAATATATTACCCTGATTATATTATATAATAGATCAATATATTACCCTGATTATAATATAGAACAGATCAATATATAAACCTGATTATAACATAGAATAAATCAATATATTACCCTGATTATAATATATAATAGATCAATATATTACCCTGATTATAATATATAATAGATCAATATATTACCCTGATTATAACACAGAATAAATCAATATATTACCCTGATTATAATATATAATAGATCAATATATTACCCTGATTATAATATATAATAGATCAATATATTACCCTGATTATAACACAGAATAAATCAATATATTACCCTGATTATAATATATAATAGATCAATATATTACCCTGATTATAATATATATTAGATCAATATATTACCCTGAATATAATATGAATAGATCAATATATTACCCTGATTATAATATATATTAGATCAATATATTACCCTGAATATAATATATAATAGATCAATATATTACCCTGATTATAATATATAATAGATCAATATATTACCCTGATTATAATATATAATGGATCAATATATTACCCTGATTATATTATATAATAGATCAATAGAATAGATCAATATATTACCCTGATTATAATATATAATAGATCAATATATTACCCTGATTATAATATATAATGGATCAATATATTACCCTGATTATATTATATAATAGATCAATAGAATAGATCAATATATTACCCTGATTATAATATATAATAGATCAATATATTACCCTAATTATAATATATAATCAATCAATAGAATAGATCAATATATTATCCTGATTATAATATATAATAAATCAATATATTACCCTGATTATAATATATAATAAATCAATATATTACCCTGATTATATTATATAATAGATCAATAGAATAGATTATATTACCCTGATTATAATATATAATGGATCAATATATTACCCTGATTATATATATAATAGATCAATAGAATAGATCAATATATTACCTGATTATAATATATAATAAATCAATATATTACCCTGATTATATTATATAATAGATCAATAGAATAGATCAATATATTACCCTGATTATAATATATAATAGATCAATATATTACCCTGATTATAATATATAATAGATCAATATATTACCCTGATTATAATATATAATGATCAATATATTACCCTGATTATAATATATAATAGATCAATATATTACCCTGATTATAATATATAATAGATCAATATATTACCCTGATTATAATATATAATAGATCAATATATTACCCTGATTATAATATATAATAGATCAATATATTACCCTGATTATAATATATAATGGATCAATATATTACCCTGATTATAATATATAATAGATCAATAGAATAGATCAATATATTACCCTGATTATAATATATAATAATCAATATATTACCCTGATTATAATATAATAGATCAATAGAATCAATATATTACCCTGATTATAATATATAATAGATCAATATATTACCCTGATTATAATATATAATGTATCAATATATTACCCTGATTATATTATATAATAGATCAATAGAATAGATCAATATATTACCTGATTATAATATATAATAGATCAATATATTACCTTGATTATAATATATAATGGATCAATAGAATAGATCAATATATTATCCTGATTATAATATATAATAAATCAATATATTACCCTGATTATATTATATAATAGATCAATAGAATAGATCAATATATTACCCTGATTATAATATATATTAGATCAATATATTACCCTGAATATAATATATAATAGATCAATATATTACCCTGATTATAATATATAATAGATCAATATATTACCCTGATTATAATATATAATGGATCAATATATTACCCTGATTATAATATAATAGATAATAATAATATATATTAGATCAATATATTACCCTGATTATAATATATAATAGATCAATATATTACCCTGATTATAATATATAATAGATCAATATATTACCCTGATTATAATATATAATAGATCAATATATTACCCTGATTATAATATATAATAGATCAATATATTACCTGATTATAATATATAATGGATCAATATATTACCCTGATTATATTATATAATAGATCAATAGAATAGATCAATATATTACCCTGATTATAATATATAATAGATCAATATATTACCCTGATTATAATATATAATGGATCAATAGAATAGATCAATATATTATCCTGATTATAATATATAATAAATCAATATATTACCCTGATTATATTATATAATAGATCAATAGAATAGATCAATATATTACCCTGAATATAATATATAATAGATCAATATATTACCCTGATTATAATATATAATGGATCAATATATTACCCTGATTATAATATATAATAGATCAATATATTACCCTGATTATAATATATAATAGATCAATAGAATAGATCAATATATTACCCTGATTATAATATATAATAAATCAATATATTTCCCTGATTATATTATGTAATTGATCAATAGAATAGATCAATATATTACCCTGATTATAATATATAATAGATCAATATATTACCCTGATTATAATATATAATGGATCAATATATTACCCTGATTATAATATATAATAGATCAATAGAATAGATCAATATATTACCCTGATTATAATATATAATAAATCAATATATTACCCTGATTATATTATATAATAGATCAATAGAATAGATCAATATATTACAATATATATATAATGATCAATATATAGATTATAATATATAATGGATCAATATATTACCTGATTATAATATATAATAATCAATATATTATCCTGATTATAATATATAATAGATAGATCATTATAGAATAATAGATCAATATATTACCCTGATTATAATATATAATAGATCAATATATTACCCTGATTATAATATATAATGGATCAATATATTACCCTGATTATAATATATAATAGATCAATAGAATAGATCAATATATTATCCTGATTATAATATATAATAGATCAATATATTACCTTGATTATAATATATATGGATCAATAGAATAGATCAATATATTATCCAGCATTTAGATACAATAACATCAATAATTAACCATTACTCATCCAATATGTTAGATCAATATAACATTATAATATATAATATCACTATATTACCATTATATTATTAATAGATCAATAAATAGATCAATATATTACCCTGATCATAATATCCAGCATGTTAGATTACAATAACATCTAATTAACCATCACTATCCATATGTTAGATACAATAACATCAATAATTAACCATCACTCATCCAGCATGTTAGAATAGAATCAACATATAATTAACCATCATTGTTTATTCTCATCAACATGTTAGATACAATAACATGTAATTAACCATCACTCATCAGCATGTTAGACACATCTAATAACCATCACTCATCCAATATGTTAGATTAATTAACTCATCCAATATGTTAGATACAATAACATGTAATTAACCATCACTCATCCAGCATGTTAGATACAATAACATGTAATTAACCATCACTCATCCAATATGTTAGATACAATAACATGTAATTAACCATCACTCATCCAGCATGTTAGACACAATAACATGTAATTAACCATCACTCATCCAGCATGTTAGATACAATAACATCTAATTAACCATCACTCATCCAGCATGTTAGACACAATAACATCTAATTAACCATCACTCATCCAGCATGTTAGATACAAACATAATTAACTCACTAATTAACCATCACTCATCCAACATGTTAGATACAATAACATGTAATTAACCATCACTCATCCAACATGTTAGATACAATAACATGTAATTAACCATCACTCATCCAATATGTTAGACACAATAACATGTAATTAACCATCACTCATCCAGCATGTTAGATACAATAACATGTAATTAACCATCACTCATCCAGCATGTTAGACACAATAACATCTAATTAACCATCACTCATCCAATATGTTAGATACAATAACATCTAATTAACCATCACTCATCCAGCATGTTAGACACAATAACATCTAATTAACCATCACTCATCCAATATGTTAGATACAATAACATCTAATTAACCATCACTCATCCAGCATGTTAGATACAATAACATCTAATTAACCATCACTCATCCAATATGTTAGATACAATAACATCTAATTAACCATCACTCATCCAGCATGTTAGATACAATAACATCTAATTAACCATCACTCATCCAATATGTTAGATACAATAACATCTAATTAACCATCACTCATTCAATATGTTAGATACAATAACATCTAATTAACCATCACTCATCCAGCATGTTAGATACAATAACATCTAATTAACCATCACTCATCCAGCATGTTAGATACAATAACATCTAATTAACCATCACTCATCCAGCATGTTAGACACAATAACATCTAATTAACCATCACTCATCCAGCATGTTAGATACAATAAATAACATGCAATTAGCCATCACTCATCCAGCATGATGCAATTAACCTTGAATACACTACAAGTAAATGGTCCTCTTGGTGATGTCATGTTCTGGATAAGTAGCACGGTAAGAAGAGAAACCTTTGGGTTTTCAATGATGTTAACTAGACTTCACGTCAAACTGTGAGAGCATATGTTCTACAGACTGGCTTCAATGATTCATTATCTGGATCATTAAAGAGTGATGTCGCAAAAGTGCACCATGGTATGGTGGATTCTGACAGGATCTCTAACTACACTATGGTGGATTCTGACAGGAACTCTAACTACCCTATGGTGGATTCTGACAGGATCTCTAACTACACTAACACTATGGTGGATTCTGACAGGATCTCTAACTACACTATGGTGGATTCTGACAGGAACTCTAACTACACTATGGTGGATTCTGACAGGATCTCTAACTACACTATGGTGGATTCTGACAGGAACTCTAACTACACTAACACTGTGGTGGATTCTGACAGGAACTATAACTACACTATGGTGGATTCTGACAGGAACTCTAACTACACTGTGGTGGATTCTGACAGGAACTATAACTACACTATGGTGGATTCTGACAGGAACTCTAACTACACTATGGTGGATTCTGACAGGAACTCTAACTACACTATGGTGGATTCTGACAGGAACTCTAACTACACTATGGTGGATTCTGACAGGAACTCTAACTAACTACACTAAACTACACTGGTGGATTCTGACAGGAACTATAACTACACTATGGTGGATTCTGACAGAAACTCTTAACTACACTATGGTGGATTCTGATTCTAACTACACTATGGTGGATTCTGAACTCTAACTACACTAACACTGGTGGATTCTGACAGGAACTCTAACTACACTATGGTGGATTCTGACAGGAACTATAACTACACTATGGTAGATTCTGACAGAAACTCTAACTACACTATGGTGGATTCTGAAAGGATCTCTAACTACACTATGGTGGATTCTGACAGGATCTCTAACTACACTAACACTATGGTGGATTCTGACAGGAACTCTAACTACACTATGGTGGATTCTGGTGGAACTCTCTAACTACAACTAAACTACTGGTGGATTCTGACAGGAACTCTAACTACACTATGGTGGATTCTGACAGGAACTAACTAACTAACACTATGGTGATTCTGACAGGAACTCTAACTACACTATGGTGGATTCTGACAGGAACTCTAACTACACTATGGTGGATTCTGACAGGAACTCTAACTACACTATGGTGGATTCTGACAGGAACTCTAACTACACTATGGTGGATTCTGACAGGAACTCTAACTAAACTATGGTGATTCTGACAGAAACTCTTCTACACTATGGTGGATTCTGACAGGATCTCTAACTACACCTATGGTGGATTCTGACAGGAACTCTAACTACACTATGGTGGATTCTGACAGGAACTCTAACTACACTATGGTGGATTCTGACAGGAAACTCTAACTAACACTATGGTGGATTCTGACAGGAACTCTAACTACACTATGGTGATTCTGACAGGAACTCTAACTACACTATGGTGGATTCTGACAGGAACTCTAACTACACTATGGTGGATTCTGACAGGAACTCTAACTACACTAACACTGGTGGATTCTGACAGGAACTATAACTACACTATGGTAGATTCTGACAGAAACTCTAACTACACTATGGTGGATTCTGACAGGATCTCTAACTACACTATGGTGGATTCTGACAGGAACTCTAACTACACTATGGTAGATTCTGACAGGAACTCTAACTACACTATGGTGGATTCTGACAGGAACTCTAACTAACTATGGTGGATTCTGACAGGAACTCTAACTACACTAACACTATGGTGGATTCTGACAGGAACTATAACTACACTATGGTAGATTCTGACAGAAACTCTAACTACACTATGGTGGATTCTGACAGGAACTCTAACTACACTATGGTGATTCTGACAGGATCTCTAACTACACTGAAGGAACTCTAACTACACTATGGTGGATTCTGACACTATGGTGGATTCTGACAGGAACTTGGAAAAACTATGGTAGATTCTAACTACACTATGGTGGATTCTGACAGGAACTCTAACTACACTATGGTGGATTCTGACAGGATCTCTAACTACACTATGGTGGATTCTGACAGGATCTCTAACTACACTATGGTGGATTCTGACAGGAACTCTAACTACACTATGGTGGATTCTGACAGGATCTCTAACTACACTATGGTGGATTCTGACAGGATCTCTAACTACACTAACACTATGGTGGATTCTGACAGGATCTCTAACTACACTATGGTGGATTCTGACAGGAACTCTAACTACACTATGGTAATTCTGACAGGAACTCTTAACTACACTATGGTGGATTCTGACAGGATCTCTAACTACACTATGGTGGATTCTGACAGGAACTCTAACTACACTATGGGTGGATTCTGACAGGAACTCTAACTACACTATGGTGGATTCTGACAGGAACTCTAACTACACTATGGTGGATTCTGACAGGAACTGGTGGATTCTGACAGGAACTCTAACTACACTATGGTAGATTCTGACAGGAAACTCTAACTACACTATGGTGGATTCTGACAGGAACTCTAACTACACTATGGTGGATTCTGACAGAACTCTTAACTACACTATGGTGGATTCTGACAGGATCTCTAACTACACTATGGTGGATTCTGACAGGATCTCTAACTACACTAACACTATGGTGGATTCTGACAGGAAAACCCTTAGTTGTTCTTAGTTGTATTGACTGTTTTCTGTCACTTTTCTTATAGCATAGATGCAAATAACCACAGCCCCAAGAAAAAAACATACTCTTTGCAGGACAGCTTGGCACTTTTCTTGCGTGTTTGCGTTAACTTGTGTCTAAGTGCTCAATACAAAGTGCCATTGACTTCCTTGTCTCTTCGGCTTCAGATTGCAGCGGGTTCATTGGGTTGTGATATTAATATATTTATGAAAACGATATCCGCTGCCTCTGAGAAAACTAACTGTCAAATCGCTTGCCTGAACGCAGAATAAACAGAAAACAGAGAGGGCATTTTGTTTTCATCTTTTAGCCGGACAGCTTACGTTACTTGGCTGCTGTCACTTTAGATAAACAGGGAAATTAATGAATAGATTTAGCTTTTTAAAAGATGCATGGCAACAACCTCTGTGGGGGCTATCGAGGTGACATGATTTATTTGTGAATGTAATCTTAGTTTTCTGTTCCTCAAGGACCAAAATGATTTACACTTGTCGGTTGTGGTGTAGATGGAACTGCATTTGAAGTAACAACGGAGACACCAACGTTAACAGAGAGGGCCCATACTAAACAATCAGATTAGAGAGATTGTTCCGGATGTTTCCTTTGTCGTTATATGGTTTCAGTCTGGTGTTTGACTGGCTGAGGTTAGTTCAGGTCTAGTCATCAACCTCAATACACTTGAGAAAACAGGGTGATGATTTATCCAACAGGGTGATGATTTGTCCAACAGGGGTGATGATTTATCCAACAGGGTGATGATTTGTCCAACAGGGGTGATGATTTATCCAACAGGGGCGATGATTTATCCAACAGGGGTGATGATTTATACAACAGGGTGATGATTTATACAACAGGGTGATGATTTATCCAACAGGGTGATGATTTATCCAACAGGGTGATGATTTATCCAACAGGGTGATGATTTATCCAACAGGGTGATGATTTATCCAACAGGGTGATGATTTATCCAACAGGGTGATGATTTATCCAACAGGGTGATGATTTGTCCAACAGGGGTGATGATTTATCCAACAGGGTGATGATTTATCCAACAGGGTGATGATTTATCCAACAGGGTGATGATTTATCCAACAGGGTGATGATTTATCCAACAGGGTGATGATTTATCCAACAGGGTGATGATTTATCCAACAGGGGTGATGCTTTGTCCAACAGGGTGATGATTTATCCAACAGGGTGATGTCTCCATGTGACTGAGGTGATGATTTATCCAACAGGGTGATGATTTATCCAACAGGGGTGATGATTTATCTAACAGTGTGATGATTTATCCAACAGGGAGATGATTTATCTAACAGGGTGATGATTTATCTAACACGGTGATGATTTATCCAATAGGGTGATAAGGGGAGTGTCTCCATGTGACAGGGGTAGTGATTTATCCAACAGGGTGATGATTTATCCAATAGGGTGATAAGGGGAGTGTCTCCATGTGACAGGGGTAATGATTTATCCAACAGGGTGATTATTTATCCAACAGGGTGATGATTTATCCAACAGGGTGATGATTTATCCAACAGGGTGATAAGGACTGGGGTAGATGTCTCCATGATAAGGGGGAGTGTCTCCATGACTGGGGTAATGATTTATCCAAAAGGGTGATGATTTATCCAACAGGGTGATGATTTATCCAATAGGGTGATAAGGGGGTAGTGTCTCCATGTGACTGGGGTGATGATTTATCCAATAGGGTGATGATTTATCCAACAGGGTGATGATTTATCCAACAGGGTGATGATTTATCCAACAGGGTGATGATTTATCCAACAGGATGATGATTTATCCAACAGGGTGATGATTTATCCAACAGGGTTCTTAGCATGATGGAGAGTGTCTCCATGTGACTGGGGTGACCCTAGACTCAGTGAATTACTGTATGGCACTCCTATCCACGAGGTGTTGTTGAATTACTGTATGGCTCCTCCTTCTGTATCCACGGAGACAGTGTTGTTGAATTACTGTATGTCTCCTGCTGTATCCACGGAGACAGTGTTGTTGAATTACTGTATGTCTCCTCCTTCTGTATCCACGGAGACAGTGTTGTTGAATTACTGTATGTCTCCTGCTGTATCCACGGAGACAGTGTTGTTGAATTACTGTATGGCTCCTCCTGCTGTATCCACGGAGACAGTGTTGTTGAATTACTGTATGTCTCCTGCTGTATCCACGGAGACAGTGTTGTTGAATTACTGTATGTCTCCTCCTTTCGTATCCATGGAGACAGTGTTGTTGAATTACTGTATGTCTCCTCCTGCTGTATCCACGGAGACAGTGTTGTTGAATTACTGTATGCCTCCTCCTTCCGTATCCATGGAGACAGTATTGTTAATGACAACCTGTATCTAATAACTCTGAAGCTTGGACTGAATGATACGAGAGCTTTGCTTGATTCGTTTGACGTGTTTTTCCGTAGATAGATAGGACTTGGGGAATGGATTTTCCTCACCTTAGAAAGCAATGGTTCAATGAATGTTGATAAGAAAAGCCATTTATATAAAAGGTGAGGTACGGGTCATGTCTATCTTCAGTTATAACTGATGAAGCAGAGGGTCAATATGAAATGGTACAGTACTGTATGTTTTGCAAACTAGCATTGGAGATTGGGATTCCATATCTGACCTTACAAAGCATTAGTATAATGAACGGGGAAAGGTGAGTTAGAGGCTATGAGAGTCATTAAAAAAGGTCAACACTGTGTTTTGTAATCTTCATGGAACTTCTTCAGAAGAGTTACAGACAGACAAATATAGACCTGTCATGTTGTCGTTAGGATTCATTCAAGACGAGGCTTTGAGACGTGTAAGACAGAACGTTTTTGTTTCTTTAGCTGGAGTTTCTCCTGTGAGCCTATCAACACCCCTACAGTCCTCAGTCAGTCCCTGTTCCTCTGTCAACACCCCTACAGTCCTCAGTCAGTCCCTGTTCCTCTGTCAACACCCCCTAGTCAGTCCTCAGTCAGTCCCTCCACAGTTCCTCTGTCAACACCCCTACAGTCCTCAGTCAGTCCCTCTTCCTCTATCAACACCCCCCTACAGTCCTCAGTCAGTCCCTTTCCTCTATCAACACCCCTACAGTCCTCAGTCAGTCCCTTTCCTCTAGCAAGACCCCTACAGTTCCCCCCCTTTCCTCTACCAGTCCTCAGTCAGTCCCTGTTCCTCTAGCAAGACCCCTACAGTTCTCAGTCAGTCCCCTTTCCTCTACGTGTCAACACCCCTACAGTCCTCAGTCAGTCCCCTGTTCCTCTACCAACACCCCTACAGTCCTCAGTCAGTCCCTTTCCTCTACAACACCCCTACAGTCCTCAGTCAGTCCCTGTTCCTCTACCAACACCCCTACAGTCCTCAGTCAGTCCCCTTTCCTCTACCAACACCCCTACAGTCCTCAGTCAGTCCCTCTTCCTCTAGCAACACCCCAGTCCTCAGTCACAGTCCTCAGTCAGTCCCTTTCCTCTGTCAACACCCCTACAGTCCTCAGTCAGTCCCCTTTCCTCTGTCAACACCCCTACAGTCCTCAGTCAGTCCCCTTTCCTCTACCAACACCCCTACAGTCCTCAGTCAGTCCCTCTTCCTCTAGCAAGACCCCTACAGTCCTCAGTCAGTCCCCTTCCTCTATCAACACCCCTACAGTTCTCAGTCAGTCCCCTTCCTCTATCAGGACCCCTACAGTTACTCAGAGAGAGAGAGAGAAATATATAGACATAGCAAGGAGACGGAACAGTCGGTTGAGAAGGGGAGGAGTTAGAGCCAGATTATTACAGATTGTGATGAGTTGAGAAGGGGAGGAGTTAGAGCCAGATCATTACAGACTGTGATGAGTTGAAAAGGGGAGGAGTTAGAGCCAGATCATTACAGATTGTGATGAGTTGAAAAGGGG
>NW_024609412.1:130000-140000 GCF_018296145.1 Oncorhynchus tshawytscha | reverse complement strand
TGAAATGGTTTGTGGGTTTTAAGGTAAGTAGTACGCTGTTCGGCTAAAGTAGCATCAACATCTTTAATCAATGACAATATGATTACATTTGACATGATTACTCAGTACTGACTTTTCAATATGATCCCACCTGGTATTTGAACTCACAACCTCCGGATTTGAAGTATGCTGTGAGCTGTACCTCAAAGTCTGTAGAGTTTCAGAAGTCCTCTACACATTAATTTAACAATAATGCATCTCTGCACTTAACGAAAGAGTGCCATCTGCACTGGTATTTTAGTCATCAGTTATTATAATTATGCTCTCGTTGACTTCATTGATTTATTTCAGCAGTTTGAGGTTCAGTTTATAGAATAGCTAATGTTGGCAAGGCAGATTATTCTATGATAAATATAATCCTTTTTTCTTGAGTGCATTTTTTTGTTGACAAAGCTGAGATTTACTTTGATGTGCGAATAGCAGCAAGATTGCCATGAACCAAGAGGTTGTGAGTTGAAATCCCAGGTGAGGACATGTTAAGTAATAATTACTGCGTGTCAAATATCTAAGTTGAAATTCACTGTTTTACCAACAGACAAAAAGCTGTGAGTGGTTCACCAATCAGGGTCTTGATGGGCTTGGTAACATTAACAAGGGGTGATGGGTAATGAAAATAGGGTCCAGGTGATCGAGGTAGTATGTTTTTTTTCATGTTTATTTTTAATGCCATCAGGTGACATCCATCGGGACAAACCAGGAACTACACAAAACTTCCAGGAGACCATAAAACAACATCCTAAAAATGTCCTTGGGGACATCTCCAGGACAAACCAGGAACTACACAAAAACTCCAGGAGACAACATCCTAAAAATGTCCTCGGGGACATCTCCAGGACAAACCAGGAACTACACAAAAACTCCAGGAGACATCATCCTAAAAATGTCCTTGGGGACATCTCCAGGACAAACCAGGAACTACACAAAAACTCCAGGAGACAACATCCTAAAAATGTCCTTGGGGACATCTCCAGGACAAACCAGGAACTACACAAAAACTCCAGGAGACAACATCCTAAAAATGTCCTCGGGGACATCTCCAGGACAAACCAGGAACTACACAAAACCTCCAGGAGACCAGGACACAACTTTCGGTGACCATTTCCTTCTGGACATTTGACCTGCAGGAAGGAAGCATTGTTTGTTTGTTATTTATTTTATAGGGACTTGTTCCTGGGCCCTGCGCCCCACTAAAGCATGTGCATTTGATCTAGCTTGACTACAGGGTTACAGTTGACACCAGATCAACTCTATAGCAGGGAACCTTTTGATCCAGAGGTAAACTAACAAGTCGTGATTCTCTTTCATCCATTTAACAATAACACTATCCAATCCACTAACTATACACTCTCTGTGTTGGGGATGAAACATGGAGGATAGGGATGTGTCCCAAAATGGCACCTTGGCCATTCTAGTTTCCTCCCCTCATGAAAGTGTGTGTTTCACGTTATGTCTAGCCTTATGCCTTGTCTCTCTTTTTTTTTCTCATGAATCTTTTCCTATAGGAGGTAAATCAACAACAAACTAAATCTGTGAAAAAAAGACAATGAAGAAATATGTAATTGAAATTTTTCCCTTCATAGAGGGAACTGGTTGGGCTCTGGTCTAAAGCAGTGCACTACAGAGGGAACAGGGTGCTATTTGGTAGGATAGTAGGAGTGCATCTGATGAGACAGCAGTCTTACGACACCCTCCCGAGGGGAGATAGAGAGCCCTGAGGTAAAAGCTTAGCTGCTCCGATATGGATGGTATAATTAATGTTCGTTTAACTCAGCGAGGCGTCATTACCTTTGTACTGGAACAAATTGAAATTATGCTACAGAAAAAGGCCTTGTCTTGCCTTACAATACGTTCAAACACAGGGTGGGGGAAAAGATAGATAGGACGCCTGGACGCTTTTCTGACAGCTAATTCACCTGATGATGAAGCATTTTTCTCTGCCAAATGCGCATGTGTGTCACCTTTAAAACATTCCTCCATTTCTGAGATAATGGACTTGTGAACGAGCGCTGTGCAGCAAAGCGCTGACCGACCGTCAGAACTCGATTTGGGGCTAAACGCAACGTAGCGAGGCAGAAAATGAGCCTCGTCTCTCGCTTGCTGCTGCTTGGCCGTGATAGGGCGGGCGGGTCGCGGGCGATGTTTGAGCCTAGCGCTGGTCGTGGACACACACCAACCCGGCTTAATGAGCCACAGCGGGGATCCGTTTAGCCTCCGTGTGCTAACGTGGTAATGTGTCCCTGGCCGCTACATTAGACAGGGAATGAATCGACCCACATTCAGAAGTTCTGTAGGAAAAGACAGTGTTCACTACGTTAACCAAGTGTCAGCATTGTGTTCTTCTGGTGTTGTTTTTTCACTGTTGGATTTAATCCCCCTGATAATCGCTGATACTATGACGTTCCAATGGGATGCGTGAAGTCATGCTATTTAAAATTGACGGTATTCATTAAAAAAAAAATATATAATGCAAATGAATGAAAGATGTGTCTATTTAAAAGAGATAGATATAAAATCAAATGAATGATAATTCAGAAAGATGTGTCTGCATAGCAGAGATAGAGGACCTCACAGTCAAATGTGAATGAAAGATGTGTCTGCCAAGATAATTCACAGTCAAAGATGAAAGATGTCTGCATAGCAGAGATAGAGGACCTCACAGTCAAATGAATGAAAGATGTGTCTGCATAGCAGAGATAGAGGACCTCACAGTCAAATGAATGAAAGATGTGTCTGCATAGCAGAGATAGAGGACCTCACAGTCAAATGAATGAAAGATGTGTCTGCATAGCAGAGATAGAGGACCTCACAGTCAAATGAATGAAAGATGTGTCTGCATAGCAGAGATAGAGGACCTCACAGTCAAATGAATGAAAGATGTGTCTGCATAGCAGAGATAGAGGACCTCACAGTCAAATGAATGAAAGATGTGTCTGCATAGCAGAGATAGAGGACCTCACAGTCAAATGAATGAAAGATGTGTCTGCATAGCAGAGATAGAGGACCTCACAGTCAAATGCCGACCGTATTACCTCCCAAGATAATTCAGTTAAAGATGTGTCTGCATAGCAGAGATAGAGGACCTCACAGTCAAATGCCGACCGTATTACCTCCCAAGATAATTCAGTTAAAGATGTGTCTGCATAGCAGAGATAGAGGACCTCACAGTCAAATGCCGACCGTATTACCTCCCAAGATAATTCAGTTAAAGATGTGTCTGCATAGCAGAGATAGAGGACCTCACAGTCAAATGAGTTAAAGATGTGTCTGCATAGCAGAGATAGAGGACCTCACAGTCAAATGAATGACCGTATTACTGCTCCCAAGATAATTCAGTTAAAATGATGTGTCTGCATAGCAGAGATAGAGGACCTCACAGTCAAATGCCGCACCGTAAATGAATGACCTCCCAAGATAATTCAGTCAAATGAATGAGATGTGTCTGCATAGCAGAGATAGAGGACCTCACAGTCAAATGAATGAAAGATGTGTCTGCATAGCAAGATAATTCAGTTAAAGATGTGTCTGCATAGCAGAGATAGAGGACCTCACAGTCAAATGCCGACCGATTACCTCCCAAGATAATTCAGTTAAAAAGATGTGTCTGCATAGCAGAGATAGAGGACCTCACAGTCAAATGAATGAAAGATGTGTCTCCATAGCAAGATAATTCAGTTAAAGATGTGTCTGCATAGCAGAGATAGAGGACCTCACAGTCAAATGCCGAAAGATGTGTCTGCATTACCTCCCAAGATAATTCAGTTAAAAATGAATGTGTCTGCATAGCAGAGATAGAGGACCTCACAGTCAAATGCCGACCGTATTACCTCCCAAGATAATTCAGTTAAAGTCACAGTCGTGAATATTCCCCCTCAAGCCGATACCACGACGGCCCTCAAAGAACTTCACATATCCTGAGGCCGTATTTATAGTAGCTGAGGATTTTAACGAAGCAAATTTGAGGAAAACGTTACCGAAGTTCTACCAACACATTGACTGTAGTACTTACACTGCTAAAACACTCAACCACTGCTAATCCAACTTCCGGGATGCCTACAAGACCCTCCCCACCCTCCCTTCAACGAATCTGATCACGACTCCATGTTGCTCCTCCCTTCCTATAGTCAGAAACTCAAACAATAAGTACCCGTGCAAGGACTATTCAAAGCTGGTTTGACCAATCGGAATCCACGCTTCAAGATTGTTTTGATCACGCGGACTGAGATATGTTCCGGATAGCCTCAGAGAATGACATTGACGAATACACTGATACGGGGACTGAGTTTATTAAGAAGTGTATAGGAGATGTTGTACCCAATGTGACTATTAAAACCTACCCTAACCAGAAACCGTGGATAGATGGCAGCATTCCCAAATGACACCCTATGTCCTATATTTTTTAATTAACCTTTATTTAACTTGGCGAGTCAGTTAAGAACAAATTCTTATTTATAATGTTAACCTAGGAACAGTGGGTTAACTGCCTTTTCCGGGGGCAAAAGGACAAATGTATAACTTGTCAGCTCAGAGATGCAATCTAGCAACCTTTCGGTTACTGGTTCAACACTCTAACCACGAGGCTATCTGCCACCCTATATAGTGCACTGCATTTGACCAGGGTCCATAGGGCTCTATTAAAAAGGAGTGCACTATTCAGTCCATTCGGAAAGTATTCAGACCCCTTTACTTGTTCCACATTTTGTTACATTACAGCCTTATTCTAAAATTGTTTAAATAGTTTTTTTCCTTATCAATCTACACACAATACCCCATAATGACATCACAATATCCCATAATGACATCACAATACCCCATAATAACATCACAATACCCCATAATGACATCACAATACCCCATAATGTTAAAGCAAAAACAGGTTTTTAGAATTTAATTTAATTTATTAAAAATAAATAACAGAAATATAACATTTACAGAAGTATTCAGACCCTTTACTCAGGACTTTGTTGGACATTTGGCAGTGATTACAGCCTTGAGTCTTCTTGGGTATGACGCTACAAGCTTGGCTCACCTGTATTTGGGGAGTTTCTCTCATTCTTCTCTGCAGATCCTCTCAAACTCTGTCAGGTTGGATGGGAAGCGTCCAATTCCCTACTATATAGGGACTAGGGCTCTGGTCTAAAGTAGTGTACTATATAGGGAATAGGGCTCTGGTCTTAAGTAGTGCACTATATAGGGAATAGGGCTCTGGTCTTAAGTAGTGTACTATGAAGGGAATAGGACTCTGGTCAAAAGTAGTGCACTATATAGGGAATAGTGCTCTTGTCTAAAGTAGTGCACTTATATAGGGAATAGGGCTCTGGTCTAAAGTAGTGCACTATATAAGGAATAGAGCTCTGGTTTAAAGTAGTGCATTATATAGGGAATAGGGCCCTGGTCTAAAGTAGTGCACTATATAGGGAATAGCGCTCTGGTCTAAAATAGTGCACTATATAGGGAGTAGGGCTCTGGTCTAAAGTAGTGTACTATATAGGGAATAGGGCTCTGGTCTAAAGTAGTATACTATATACGGAATAGGGCTCTAGTCTAAAGTAGTGCACTATATAGGGAATAGGGCTCTGGTCTAAAGTAGTGTACTATATAAGGAATAGGGCTCTGGTTTAAAGTAGTGCATTATATAGGGAATAGGGCCCTGGTCTAAAGTAGTGCACTATATAGGGAATAGCGCTCTGGTCTAAAATAGTGCACTATATAGGGAGTAGGGCTCTGGTCTAAAGTAGTGTACTATATAGGGAATAGGGCTCTGGTCTAAAGTAGTATACTATATACGGAATAGGGCTCTAGTCTAAAGTAGTGCACTATATAGGGAATAGGGCTCTGGTCTAAAGTAGTGTACTATATAGAGAAAAGGGCTCTGGTCTAAAGTAGTGTACTATATAGGGAATAGGTCTCTGGTCTAAAGTAGTGTACTATATAGGGAATAGGGCTCTGGTCTAAAGTAGTATACTATATACGGAATAGGGCTCTAGTCTAAAGTAGTGCACTATATAGGGAATAGGGCTCTGGTCTAAAGTAGTGTACTATATAGGGAATAGGGCTCTGGTCTAAAGTAGTGTACTATAAGGGAATAGGGCTCTGGTCTAAAGTAGTGCACTATATAGGGAATAGGGCATCATCTGGGACACATACTTCCTGTGACATGTCTTTCATTTTGGGACAAAAAGATATCCCAGCTATGAGAGCATTTGTTATTTGTCAAGCAGAAAACTTGACAAGATGCAATCATCCCCCCCCCCAAAAAAAAAAACCTGTTTCAAAGGGTACAGGGGACAACACAAAGAGGAAGTGACACGGGGATACAAACGTATCGGAGACCAGAAAATAGAACGAGATGAATATGGAAATGTCTCTGTTTGATTTCCTGCCATTATCTAGTGACAAATAAATGGAAACAAAACTACGCTGTAATTTTCCCTCTGTGTGTGTGAGACCTGTTATTACGTTGACTATTTACGTGACTTGGAGCTATTTGTTGTTTTTTGTTCTGAAAAATGCAATTTAGGAAAAAAAATCAGAGAGCATCTTGGAGAGCATCTTAACCCTACTTATGCTGGAGTCAATCAATTGTTTTAAATGATTTAACTTTCCTTTATTCAATTCAGTTTGATTCCTTTAACTACAGAGTAAATGTTCCCCGAGTGGCGCTGCATCTTAGGGGTGTCACTACAGACCCTGGTTCGATTCCAGACTGTATCACAACCAGCCGTAATTGGGATTCCCATAGCACGGCGCGCCACTGGCCCAGTGTCGTTAGGGTTTGACCGGGGTTGGGCTGTCATTGTAAATAAGAATGAGTTTTTTTACTGACTTGCCTAGTTCAATAAATGTTAAATAGAAACATGATAATGTGTTGAGGTGCACTCTGCCTGAATGTGTTGGTACAATCACTTACCTACCAAGCCCCAAGTCGACACAAATACTGACCTGCACGTGTGTAAAGGACGTCACGCTACCTGCTTAGCAACTATCACTTTTCCTCTTGACACAAAACCAGGACCTCTGCCCCTCAAAAGACACACACACGACCACCCTCCCGAAGCATCTTACCAGCTGCTGCACTGAAATGCTAACTCACGTGGGGACTCATCAGGCTGAGTGAGATCCACAGATCTCCATCTGAATATAGAAAGTCCGTCCACACAGACATACACACCTGTAAAGCACTGAGGGATTGCAAGACAAGTATCTCTCTTGACCTCTTTGTGGATCCACACTCCTCAACCATGCTCTGTATCACCCTGTAATGATGCAACCATCCTCTGTATCACCCTGTAATGATACAACCATCCTCTGTATCACCCTGTAATGATACAACCATCCTCTGTATCACCCTGTAATGATACAACATCCTCTGTAATGATACAACCATCCTCTGTATCACCCTGTAATGATACAACATCCTCTGTATCATCCTGTAATGATACAACCATCCTCTGTATCACCCTGTAATGATACAACCATCCTCTGTAATGATACAACCATCCTCTGTATCACCCTGTAATGATACAACATCCTCTGTATCATCCTGTAATGATACAACCGTCCTCTGTATCACCCTGTAATGATACAACCATCCTCTGTATCACCCTGTAATGATACAACCATCCTCTGTATCGTCCTGTAATGATACAACCATCCTCTGTGTCACCCTGTAATGATACAACCATCCTCTGTGTCACCCTGTAATGATACAACCATCCTCTGTATCACCCTGTAATGATACAACCATCCTCTGTAGAAGGACCCTGTAATGATACAACATCCTCTGTAATGATAAAACCATCCTCTGTGTCACCCTGTAATGATACAACCATCCTCTGTATCACCCTGTAATGATACAACCATCCTCTGTGTCACCCTGTAATGATACAACCATCTTCTGTATCATGTAATGATACAACCATCCTCTGTATCACCCTGTAATGATACAACCATCTTCTGTATCACCCTGTAATGATACAACCATCCTCTGTATCACCCTGTAATGATACAACCATCCTCTGTATCACCCTGTAATGATACAACCTCCTCTGTAATGATACAACCATCCTCTGTATCACCCTGTAATGATACAACCATCCTCTGTATCACCCTGTAATGATACAACCATCCTCTGTATCACCCTGTAATGATACAACCATCCTCTGTATCACCCTGTAATGATACAACCATCCTCTGTATCACCCTGTAATGATACAACCATCCTCTGTATCACCCTGTAATGATACAACCATCCTCTGTAATGATACAACCATCCTCTGTATCACCCTTTATGATACAACCATCCTCTGTATCACCCTGTAATGATACAACATCCTCTGTAATGATACAACCATCCTCTGTATCACCCTGTAATGATACAACCATCCTCTGTATCACCCTGTAATGATACAACCATCCAATGAGTCGACATGAACACAAACAGATTTTGCCCAGAAGAACTCATTCACTTACTGTACACCAGTTGTTCTGAAAGAAGGAGCAGAACGAGGTGTTACTAATTTACAATTTTAACAACTTGTTTCATTATGTGTCCATGTGTCTCCAATCAGGCAGGGTGGCCTGTGTTTTATTCAGGTGCTAAGTAGCCCAGCGGGGAGTCCAGACTGGGCCAGGTGGCTCCCTCTAGCTATGTGACCTGGAGGTTAGGCTATTTCCATATCTGTGTCCCAAATGGCAGCCTGTTTCCTTTATAGGACACTACATATGATCAGGCTGGTAGTGCTCTATATTGGAGGGGGAACATGCTCCATTTCTGTTTGAGGTTTTAACTCCACCAAAACGGTCCGTGAATTCCTTCAGTTGTTCCGTCAAACGGCTGCTTGGTTCTGTTCTGCATTAGTGGCCACTTTCCTCTAACAGTATGACCGTGTTTGCATCCCAAACAGCAACCTATTCCTCATAGGGCTCTGGATAAAACGAGTGCACTATGTAGGGAATAGGGGCCATTTGGGACGAAACCCCTATGACTGTGTCTCGCTGGTCTGAGACATGTATTTTTATTTTTTTTCCCAGGTTTGTTATGTTGTTGTTGATGTTGTTGTCCTTTGTTGTTCATCCCAAAGCCACTTTAAGGCCCTTATTCACCATATGCTGACAGCACGTTTCATAACGCCAAGTGTCGGACTGTAAGAGGCCTCTCAAGTCTCCCCCTGCCGGCTCGCCCCCCCTTCTCTCCACTCACCCTCCACATCCAGCCTCAGGCCATGTGGACCACTTGGAGCCCAGCCTCCCAGCTACCTAGTCTCCCAGCTTCCTAGTCTCCCAGACTCCTTGCCTTTTTTCCCAGCCTCTTCCCAGACTGCCAGCCTCACAGCCTACTAGCATTCTAGCTTCCCAGACTGCCAGCTTCCCAGCCTCCCAGACTGCCAGCTTCCTAGCTTCTCAGACTGCCAGCCTCCTAGCTTCTCAGACTGCCAGCCTCCTAGCTTCCCAGACTGCCAGCCTCTCAGCCTCCTAGCCTCCTAGCTTCTCAGACTGCCAGTTTCCCAGTCTTCCAGCCTCCTAACTTCTCAGACTGCCAGCCTCCCAGCCTCCTACCTTCCCAGACTGCCAGCATCCCAGCCTCCTAGCTTCCCAGCCTCCCAGCCTCCCAGCCCCCCAGACTCCCAGCCTCCTATCTTCCCAGACTCCCAGCCTCCTAACTTCCCAGCCTCCCAGCCTCCTAACTTCCCAGACTGCCAGCCTCCCAGCCTCCTAACTTCCCAGCCTCCCAGCCTCCCAGCCTCCCAGCCTCCTAACTTCCCAGCCTCCCAGCCTCCAGCCTCCCAGCCTCCCAGACTCCCAGCCTCCTAACTTCCCAGCCTCCCAGCCTCCCCAGCCTCCCAGCCTCCCAGCCTCCCAGCCTCCCAGACTCCCAGCCTCCCAGACTCCCAGCCTCCTAACTTCCCAGCCTCCCAGCCTCCTAGCTTCCCAGCCTCCCAGCCTCCCAGCCTCCCAGCCTCCC
>NW_024609412.1:87500-125000 GCF_018296145.1 Oncorhynchus tshawytscha | reverse complement strand
TCATTATTCCTGATCAGGAGTGACCTCCATTACTCTCCTAATAATATAAATACTCATTATTCCTGATCAGGAGTGATCCTCCATTACTCTCCTAATAATAGAAAGACTCATTATTCCTGATCAGGAGTGATCCTCCATTACTCTCCTAATAATAGATAGACTCATTATTCCTGATCAGGAGTGACCTCCATTACTCTCCTAATAATATAAATACTCATTATTCCTGATCAGAGTGATCCTCCATTACTCTCCTAATAAGAGAAATACTCATTATTCCTGATAGGAGTGGTCCTCCATTACTCTCCTAATAATATAAATACTCATTATTCCTGATCAGGAGTGATCCTCCATTACTCTCCTAAAAATTGAAATACTCATTATTCCTGATCAGGAGTGATCCTCCATTACTCTCCTAATAAGAGAAATACTCATCATTGAATTAGATGAATTCTCCTGACTGGAGGTGGGTTTAGTGGCCCAGTGTGTTGAATGAGATGAATTCTCCTGACTGGAGGTGGGTTTAGTGGCCCAGTGTGTTGAATTAGATGAATTCTCCTGACTGGAGGTGGGTTTAGTGGCCCAGTGTGTTGAATGAGATGAATTCTCCTGACTGGAGGTGGGTTTAGTGGCCCAGTGTGTTGAATTAGATGAATTCTCCTGACTGGAGGTGGGTTTAGTGGCCCAGTGTGTTGAATTAGATGAATTCTCCTGACTGGAGGTGGGTTTAGTGGCCCAGTGTGTTGAATTAGATGAATTCTCCTGACTGGAGGTGGGTTTAGTGGCCCAGTGTGTTGAATTAGATGAATTCTCCTGACTGGAGGTGGGTTTAGTGGCCCAGTGTGTTGAATAAGATGAATTCTCCTGACTGGAGGTGGGTTTAGTGGCCCAGTGTGTTGAATTAGATGAATTCTCCTGACTGGAGGTGGGTTTAGTGTCCCAGTGTGTTGAATGAGATGAATTCTCCTGACTGGAGGTGGGTTTAGTGGCCCAGTGTGTTGAATTAGATGAATTCTCCTGACTGGATGTTAGTTTAGTTACCCAGTGTGTTAAATAAGATGAATTCTCCTGACTGGGGGTGGGTTTAGTGTCCCAGTGTGTTAAATAATATAACTTTTCCTGCCCGGGAGCGGTTTATGAAATAGATCAATATTACTAATGACTCAAACTAGAGAGTTACAGACTGTACATCTGTACTGCCAGAGCAACCTTGCCGACAGAGTTAAATATACCAGACGTGCTGCTTTCATCTTCACATAGAAACCAATCATTTTTATGTGTACGCTCCTCTCCTGGTCGTCTTTAAAAACACCCACATGCTGTTAAATGTATTCAGGCCATTGTCTTAGCAGCCATCTGTTCCACAGTGGAGACGTTATGTTCTACTTCTAGGTTCAGTAGGTACTGAGCAGCTGTGGGACTCTACTAACTTTTCATTTGAGAGGCAAGTGCCCTGTCAACGGAGTAGTTTTCTTCTGTCCCCCCCCCCCAGTTCTGGTTAGATAAGAAATGAAAGAAATGGTTCTTCTAAATGATGTCCTCAAGCCGACATACAGCATTTCTTCTCCAACGTCATACCTGTGGGGTTTTTTACGGGACAGATCAGCTTTAATATTGCAGTTAGATTGTGATCAAATTGTGATCCGATTGTGATTTGATTGTGATCCGATTGTGATGAAATTGTGATCTGATTGTTATCTGATTGTGGTTTCTATCAATGTAATAGTCCACATCATCTCCAGTCCACTATATATATATATATATATATATATATATATATATATATATATATATATATATATATATATATATATATATATATATATATATATATATATATATATATATATTTGTAAATACAGTATACACTAGATGACCAAAAGTATGTGGACACCTGCTCGTCCAACATCTCAACACCTTCGCTAAGAGTATTACTATATTATTGGTCGATTGACTCGGACTTTTCAACATCAGCCAGTAGTGTTATTTGCAGTCTTCGCTCCAAGTAAATGTTGCCATTTTTTCAGCCAATCCTGAACCTGCGAAATCAAAAAAACAAGCTACATATGGGCAGTACCAAAACAAGGGATCTAATGACTCTGTCTATCGACAGCCAAATCTGCAGAGCTGGGAAGCTAATTGATTCTTTAGCCCGTTTTTGTCTTTAATGCAGTGGCCTTCAGACAAGTTCCTTACCTCCTCCCCTTTCCACTTGCCTCCTCACCTTTCCACTTGCCTCCTCCCCTTTCCACTTGCCTCCTCCCCTTTCCACTTGCCTCCTCACCTTTCCACTTGCCTCCTCACCTTTCCACTTGCCTCCTCCCCTTTCCACTTTCCTCCTCCCCCCTTTCCACTTGCCTCCTCACCTTTCCACTTGCCTCCTCCCCTTTCCACTTGCCTCCTCACCTTTCCACTTGCCTCCTCCCCACTTTCCACTTGCCTCCTCCCCTTTCCACTTGCCTCATCCCCTTTCCACTTGCCTCCTCCCCTTTCCACTTGCCTCCTCCCCTTTCCACTTGCCTCCTCCATTTTGTTTGCGGTAATGCTGCATGCAGTTGGTTGTAATTTTGTGTATTTGGGACATTTCCGTATATTTTTGTTAACTGCATATTTGACATAACTCCACCAGTCCAAATTTATGACATAGTTTACAAAGATTATACCGATTTTATACATTTGAGTTTAACCATAATATTCCTTCTATTATTTGTTGTTTTTTCTCGTGTATTAAACATGGGATGAGGCATTCTTACTAATCTGCTAGAGACCCGTTTGGATTTAAGTATAATTTTTGTATTATTGAAGCATTTCGCTGCAACGTCTACTCCTGAGTGGCACAGCAGTCTAAGTCACCGCATCTCAGTGCTGACTCTGGTTCGATCCCGGGCTGTGTCATCAAGTGGCCGTGATCGGGAAGGCCAGATTAATCCATCGTTGTAAATAAGAATTTGTTCTTAACTGACATGCCTAGTTTAATAAAAATAACATGTGTATGCGACTAATAAAACATTGATTTAGTGAGAGGTGCAATACTTTAATAGTTAATCGTCTTCATACCTGTGTTGTTGTTTTGTCACTTTCTCTCCAGATGGTGACTTGAGTTTTTATCTCAGACTGTCAGCTTCCGATAACTAATTTGTTTTAATTGAAACATGTCACAGATGTTCCCATTATGACGTCTATTTTCGGCTTGACGACACATCTGAGATCTGAGACGAAGTAAAGTAAGACACAAAATATAATGTCTCCATGAATTTAACTAGGACTACTGTTGCAGCCATCTAGTAGAAAAACAACTCTGTAAATCCAGCCTAATGTGACTTGTACCTCTCCTAAGGGTCTGTGTGACTTCAGCTGACAATATGTGAGGAAACCTAGCACCCACTTCGATTAGTTGTTATGGTAATAGTTGTCATGGTAATAGTCCCTACATTAAAACAGGTCTATACTATATTTCTCTGCACTACAATCTACAGTCCTGAGACTCAGCTGTAGGTGTTCAGCTCTTGACGGGAACCTCCTCTATCAGTGAAACAAAAGTCCAGCTAGCGAGACAGAATTACCAGTAATTGTCACACCTTGATCTGTTTCACCTGTCTTTGTGATTGTTTCCAAACCCCTCCAGGTGTCGCCCATCTTCTCCATTATCCCCTGTGTATTATACCTGTGTTCTCTGTTTGTATGTTGCCAGTTCCTTTTGTTTTGTGAAGCCTACCAGCGGTTTTCCCTCTGCTCCTGTCTCGCGATTGTTCTTGGTTTCCCGGTGTTGACCATTCTGCCGGTCGTCCTGTACCTCTGCCCCAGCTATGTGGATTACTGACCTCTACCTGAGCCTGCCTGCCGTGCTGTATCTTTGCCCCAGCTATGTGGATTACCAACCTCTGCCTGACCTGAGCCTGCCTGCCGTGCTGTACCTTTGCCCCAGCTATCTGGATTACTGACCCCTGCCTGCCCTGACCCTGAGCCTTCCTGTCGTTCTGTACCTTTGCCCCAGCTATGTGGATTACTGACCTCTGCCTGACCTGAGCCTGAGCCAAAGATACAGCCTGCCGTGCTGTATCTTTGCCCCAGCTATGTGGATTACTGACCTCTGACCTTCCCTGACCCTGAGCCTTCCTGTCGTTCTGTACCTTTGCCCCAGCTATGTGGATTACTGACCTCTGCCTGACCCTGACCCTGAGCCTTCCTGTCGTTCTGTACCTTTGCCCCAGCTATGTGGATTACTGACCTCTGCCTGCCCTGACCCTTCCTGTCATTCTGTACCTTTGCCCCAGCTATGTGGATTACTGACTTCTGCCTGACCCTGACCCTGAGCCTTCCTGTCGTTCTGTACCTTTGCCCCAGCTATGTGGATTACTGACCTCTGCCTGCCCTGACCCTGACCCTGACCCTTCCTGTCATTCTGTACCTTTGCCCCAGCTATGTGGATTACTGACCTCTGCCTGCCCTTAACCTGTCTTTTGCCTGCCCCTGTTGGATTAATAAACTGTTGCTACTGTTGTCTGCATCTGGGTCTTACCTGAATTGTAATGTTCCTAACTATAGACTCATGTTAAGTCAGCTGGGACACTATGCTGTGAAAGTGGGAGAGTTATTAACGTGATAACTCAACAATGATCCCGCAAAGTACACTTCCACAATTAAATCCAATCTGTCTTTGGTGAAAAATGGGGTCTGAAAAGGTCACCAAGCCCAATCCATAACCTTCCATGGTAAAGAGCTGGTCTGAACCTGTTACCAAGCCCAGATATAGCCTTCCATGGTAAAGAACTGGTCTGAACCTGTCTCCAAGCCCAGATATAGCCTTCCATGGTAAAGAACTGGTCTGAACCTGTTACCAAGCCCAGATATAACCTTCCATGGTAAAGAACTGGTCTGAACCTGTCACCAAGCCCAGATATAACCTTCCATGGTAAAGAACTGGTCTGAACCTGTCTCCAAGCCCAGATATAGCCTTCCATGGTAAAGAACTGGTCTGAACCTGTCTCCAAGCCCAGCTATAACCTTCCATGGTAAAGAACTGGTCTGAACCTGTCTCCAAGCCCAGATATAGCCTTCCATGGTAAATAACTGGTCTGAACCTGTCTCCAAGCCCAGATATAGCCTTCCATGGTAAAGAACTGGTCTGAACCTGTTACCAAGCCCAGATATAACCTTCCATGGTAAAGAACTGGTCTGAACCTGTCTCCAAGCCCAGATATAGCCTTCCATGGTAAAGAACTGGTCTGAACCTGTCTCCAAGCCCAGCTATAACCTTCCATGGTAAAGAACTGGTCTGAACCTGTTACCAAGCCCAGATATAACCTTCCATGGTAAAGAACTGGTCTGAACCTGTCTCCAAGCCCAGATATAACCTTCCATGGTAAAGAACTGGTCTGAACCTGTCTCCAAGCCCAGCTATAACCTTCCATGGTAAATAACTGGTCTGAACCTGTCTCCAAGCCCAGATATAGCCTTCCATGGTAAATAACTGGTCTGAACCTGTCTCCAAGCCCAGATATAGCCTTCCATCTCTCCCTGTAGGCTGACCGACGGGCCCAACACATTAGTAGTAATCAATACCCAACACCCCAGAAAGATGGAGGGATGTGTGTGATGGATGGAGAGATCAATACAGAAGGAGGGGGGAAAAGAGTGAACTTTAATCTGGATTCTTTTATTTTCTTTCTTGTTGTTGTTTCTTTTCAGTTGGGGGGGAAGGAGGGAAAGGACAGAGGGAGGGAGTGTGGGGCTGAGGGGTGACATGTGGTGTTCCGAAAGCAATCTTCTCCTTGCCAGTGAGGTGGGTGGCTGGTGACTGGGCCCGGGTGGGGTAGGTAGGTAGGGTGAGTTGGGATGAGGGTTGAAGGAGCTAGCTAACTCCATCCCCCTGAGTTATTTCCTGTGTATTCTCCCTCACCTTTCTGAGTTAGATTAATACAGACATGTTCTTTCTCCTGTTCGCTCTGTGGCTAAATAACTCTCTCTCTCTCTCCCTCAATAAATTAACGTGTGTCCAAATATTGATCCGTCACATTTGTCACGCCGTGTTTCAGTCCCTGTGGTTCTGTGTATTAGTTTCAATCGGTGCGTGGCTCTACTTCCACTTGCTGAGCCATTTACTAGTCAGAGGAAGTCTCTGGTGTCTGGCTTCTACTTCATGTTGTCTGAGTTACAGTGATGATGAGGCATTCCTCTGTTCTGCTCTGTTCTGTTCTGGTGCAATACAACATGCCCTGAGGTAACCTATGGAATCGGAACCTTCTTTTTCATCTCTAGTCACCTTCCTAAACGGGTTGTCACATTACCCATTTTAAAAGAGAGATACTGTAGTGTAAAAATACATTTTAAAAACATGTTAAATGTTTGCACTTGTCTTATTGTGTGGTAAATACAGTTGATTTATGTGCATTGCAGCGCCACCAGTCTACATGTTAGCAGAGGGGGATATATTGCCCTTGTTCAGTTCTGTCAGGTAGGGGCTGGGGAGCACGAAGGGCTGTGGGAGGGTTCTGTCAGGTAGGGGCTAGGGAGCACCCTTGTTCAGTTCTGTCAGGTAGGGCAGTGGGAGGGAGATTTGCCCTTGTTCATAATGTGAAATATAAAAATATGAAATATAACCACAGCTCAGAGGCATAGTGATGATAAGAGGAAGGAACTAAGTTCCAACAAGGCACCCTATTCTCTATGGGCCCTATGGTCAAAAGTAGTGTTCACTGTCACGGGGCTAGGGAATAGGGAGCCATTTGGGGGACGTAGGCCTGATTCCTTCCCACGCGTTATCTGGTAACCTGTCCAAGCCTGACCCTGCATCACTGCATCACTGCATCACTGTATCAGTGTAGCGCTACACAACACAAAGCCCGGGACTCATCCGTTTGGGGGAGGAAGGTTGGCCGGTCAACGGCCGGTGATTGATAACGTCCATTATTGATGATGTCGTTTTAATATGGCGGAGACGGAAGAGATGGAGTCAGCGGAGTAGTAAATGGGTTTGTGGGTAAAGCTGCAGGGTGTAAGAGGCGGAGTTAACCCCTGGAAATAGAGGGAGAGAAGAAACATGGCGTCAGAACCTACAGGACAGTTTGGTGCTAATAAGAGATGGTTGATGAGGGAGGGGTGGGGGGTGGCGGGGGGGGTGGTGGGGTGGGGGGTGGGGTGGCGGGGTGGTGGGGTGGGGGTGGGGGTGGTTGGGGGTGGGGGGTGGCGGGGTGGAGGGGTGGTGGGGGGGTGGGGGGGGTGGCGGGGTGGAGGGGGGGGGGGGGGTGGAGGGGTGGAGGGGTGGTGTGGTGGGGTGGGGGGTGGGGTGGGGGTGGCGGGGTGGAGGGGTGGGGGGGGGGGGAGGGGGTGGTGGGGTGGAGGGGTGGTGGGGTGGTGGGGTGGAGGGGTGGTGGGGGGGTGGGGGGGGTGGGGGGTGGAGGGGGTGGTGGGGTGGAGGGGTGGTGTGGTGGGGTGGGGGTGGCGGGGTGGAGGGGGTGGGGGGTGGAGGGGTGGTGGGGTGGGGGGTGGGGGGTGGTGGGGTGGAGGGGTGGTGGGGTGGGGTGGTGGGGTGGGGGGTGGTGGGGTGGGGGGTGGGGTGGGGGGGTGGTGGGGGGGGGGGGGTGGCGGGGTGGAGGGGTGGTGGGGTGGTGTGGTGGGGTGGGGGGGGGGTGGCGGGGTGGAGGCAAGTGAGGGGGGTGGAGGGGTGGTGTTGTGGGGTGGTGTTGTGTGAGTTCTTCATAATGGACTTTTGCCCTCCATTAGGTCATCTGGAGCGTTGAACTCAACAGCAGTGATTAGAGGACATTGTCTGGTCCATCTGACGTTTTCTACATGGACTTTTGCCCTTAAAGAGGGTCGACTTTAACGAACCATCAAGGTCAGAAAGTCAAGTAGCTGAATCACTTGGTATTCTAAAAGGCTTTCTAATGCTTAGTTAAATAAAGGTTAAACATTTTTATTTTAAGAATGGATACTCACGGTCAGCTAAACCACTGGATACTTCTACTTTTATTGAACTGTTGACCTGACATTTACACTAAGTTGGCTACATTACATAGTGACATGTTGAGAGTCCTCTCGTCTTCTCCATCCTAAACACTGGAGCTACTGCTGAGAGTCCTCTCCTCTCCTCTCCTCTTCTCCATCCTAAACACTGGGGCTACTGCTGAGAGTCCTCTCCTCTTCTCCATCCTAAACACTGGGGCTACTGCTGAGAGTCCTCTCCTCTTCTCCATCCTAAACACTGGGGCTACTGCTGAGAGTCCTCTCCTCTTCTCCATCCTAAACACTGGAGCTACTGCTGAGAGTCCTCTCCTCTCCTCTTCTCCATCCTAAACACTGGGGCTACTGCTGAGAGTCCTCTCCTCCTCCATCCTAAACACTGGAGCTACTGCTGAGAGTCCTCTCCTCTCCTCTTCTCCATCCTAAACACTGGGGCTACTGCTGAGAGTCCTCTCCTCTCCTCTTCTCCATCCTAAACACTGGGGCTACTGCTGAGAGTCCTCTCCTCTCCTCTCTTCTCCATCCTAAACACTGGGGCTACTGCTGAGAGTCCTCTCCTCTTCTCCATCCTAAACACTGGGGCTACTGCTGAGAGTCCTCTCCTCTCCTTTCCTCCATCCTAAACACTGGAGCTACTGCTGAGAGTCATCTCCTCTCCTTTCCTCCATCCTAAACACTGGAGCTACTGCTGAGTGTCCTCTCCTCTCCTCTCCTTTCCTCCATCCTAAACACTGGGCTACTGCTGAGTGTCCTCTCCTCTCCTCCATCCTAAACACTGGAGCTACTGCTGAGAGTCCTCTCCTCTCCTTTCCTCCATCCTAAACACTGGAGCTACTGCTGAGAGTCCTCTCCTCTCCTCCATCCTAAACACTGGAGCTACTGCTGAGAGTCCTCTCCTCTCCTTTCCTCCATCCTAAACACTGGAGCTACTGCTGAGAGTCCTCTCCTCTCCATCCTAAACACTGGAGCTACTGCTGAGTGTTCTCTCCTCTCCTTTCCTCCATCCTAAACACTGGAGCTACTGCTGAGTGTCCTCTCCTCTCCTTTCCTCCATCCTAAACACTGGAGCTACTGCTGAGTGTCCTCTCCTCTCCTTTCCTCCATCCTAAACACTGGAGCTACTGCTGAGAGTCCTCTCCTCTCCTTTCCTCCATCCTAAACACTGGAGCTACTGCTGAGAGTCCTCTCCTCTCCATTTGGAGCCTCCATCCTAAACACTGGAGCTACTGCTGAGTGTCCTCTCCTCTCCTCCGTCCTAAACACTGGAGCTACTGCTGAGAGTCCTCTCCTCTCCTTTCCTCCATCCTAAACACTGGAGCTACTGCTGAGTGTCCTCTCCTCTCCTTTCCTCCATCCTAAACACTGGAGCTACTGCTGAGTGTCCTCTCCTCTCCTCCATCCTAAACACTGGAGCTACTGCTGAGTGTCCTCTCCTCTCCTTTCCTCCATCCTAAACACTGGAGCTACTGCTGAGAGTCCTCTCCTCTCCTCCTCCATCCTAAACACTGGAGCTACTGCTGAGAGTCCTCTCCTCTCCTTTCCTCCATCCTAAACACTGGAGCTACTGCTGAGAGTCCTCTCCTCTCCTTTCTTCCATCCTAAACACTGGAGCTACTGCTGAGTGTCCTCTCCTCTCCTTTCCTCCATCCTAAACACTGGGGCTACTGCTGAGAGTCCTCTCCTCTTTCTCCATCCTAAACACTGGAGCTACTGCTGAGAGTCCTCTCCTCTCCTCTTCTCCATCCTAAACACTGGAGCTACTGCTGAGTGTCCTCTCCTCTCCTTTCCTCCATCCTAAACAGCTGGAGCTACTGCTGAGAGTCCTCTCCTCTTTCTCCATCCTAAACACTGGAGCTACTGCTGAGAGTCCTCTCCTCTCCTTTCTCCATCCTAAACACTGGAGCTACTGCTGAGTCCTCCTCTCCTCTCCTTTCCTCCATCCTAAACACTGGAGCTACTGGAGCTCCTCTTTCCTCCATCTGCACTGGAGCTACTGTCCTCTCCTCTCCTTTCCTCCATCCTAAACACTGGAGCTACTGCTGAGTGTCCTCTCCTCCTTTCTCCTCTCCATCCTAAACACTGGAGCTACTGCTGAGAGTCCTCCTCTCCTTTCTCCATCCTAAACACTGGAGCTACTGCTGAGAGTCCTCTCCTCTCCTTTCCTCCATCCTAAACACTGGAGCTACTGCTGAGAGTCCTCTCCTCTCCTTTCTCCATCCTAAACACTGGAGCTACTGCTGAGTGTCCTCTCCTCTCCTTTCCTCCATCCTAAACACTGGAACACTGCTACTGCTGAGAGTCCTCTCCTCCTTTCTCCATCCTAAACACTGGAGCTACTGCTGAGAGTCCTCTCCTCTCCTTTCCTCCATCCTAAACACTGGAGCTGAGTGTCTGGAGCTGCTGAGTGTCCTCTCCTCTCCTTTCCTCCATCCTAAACACTGGAGCTACTGCTGAGTGTCCTCTCCTCTCCTTTCCTCCATCCTAAACACTGGAGCTACTGCTGAGTGTCCTCTCCTCTCCTTTCCTCCATCCTAAACACTGGAGCTACTGCTGAGTGTCCTCTCCTCTCCTTTCCTCCATCCTAAACACTGGAGCTACTGCTGAGTGTCCTCTCCTCTCCTTTCCTCCATCCTAAACACTGGAGCTACTGCTGAGAGTCCTCTCCTCTCCTTTCCTCCATCCTAAACACTGGAGCTACTGCTGAGTGTCCTCTCCTCCATCCTTTCCTCCATCCTAAACACTGGAGCTACTGCTGAGTGTCCTCTCCTCTTCTCCATCCTAAACACTGGAGCTACTGCTGAGAGTCCTCTCCTCTCCTTTCCTCCATCCTAAACACTGGACCTACTGCTGAGAGTCCTCTCCTTTCCTCCATCCTAAACACTGGAGCTACTGCTGAGAGTCCTCTCCTCTCCTTTCCTCCATCCTAAACACTGGAGCTACTGCTGAGAGTCCTCTCCTCTCCTTTCCTCCATCCTAAACACTGGAGCTACTGCTGAGTGTCCTCTCCTCTCCTTTCCTCCATCCTAAACACTGGAGCTACTGCTGAGAGTCCTCTCCTCTCCTCCCATCCTAAACACTGGAGCTATCTAAACACTGGGCTACTGAGAGTCCTCTCCTCTCCTTTCTCCATCCTAAACACTGGAGCTACTGCTGAGTGTCCTCTCCTCTCCTTTCCTCCATCCTAAACACTGGAGCTACTGCTGAGAGTCCTCTCCTCTTTCCATCCATCCTAAACACTGGAGCTACTGCTGAGAGTCCTCTCCTCTCCTCTTTCTCCATCCTAAACACTGGAGCTACTGCTGAGTGTCCTCTCCTCTCCTTTCCTCCATCCTAAACACTGGAGCTACTGCTGAGAGTCCTCTCCTTTCCTCCATCCTAAACACTGGAGCTACTGCTGAGTGTCCTCTCCTCTCCTCTTCCTCCATCCTAAACACTGGGGCTACTGCTGAGAGTCCTCTCCTCTCCTCTCTCCATCCTAAACACTGGGGCTACTGCTGAGAGTCCTCTCCTCTCCTCTCCATCCTAAACACTGGGGCTACTGCTGAGAGTCCTCTCCTCTCCTTTCCTCCATCCTAAACACTGGAGCTACTGCTGAGAGTCCTCTCCTCTCCTTTCTCCATCCTAAACACTGGAGCTACTGCTGAGAGTCCTCTCCTCTCCTTTCCTCCATCCTAAACACTGGAGCTACTGCTGAGAGTCCTCTCCTCTCTCCATCCTAAACACTGGAGCTACTGCTGAGAGTCCTCTCCTCTCCTTTCCTCCATCCTAAACACTGGAGCTACTGCTGAGTGTCCTCTCCTCTCCTTTCCTCCATCCTAAACACTGGAGCTACTGCTGAGTGTCCTCTCCTCTCCTTTCCTCCATCCTAAACACTGGAGCTACTGCTGAGAGTCCTCTCCTCTCCTCCATCCACTGGAGCCATCCTAAACACTGGAGCTACTGCTGAGTGTCCTCTCCTCTCCTTTTCCTCCATCCTAAACACTGGAGCTACTGCTGAGTGTCCTCTCCTCTCCTTTCCTCCATCCTAAACACTGGAGCTACTGCTGAGTGTCCTCTCCTCTCCTTTCCTCCATCCTAAACACTGGAGCTACTGCTGAGTGTCCTCTCCTCTCCTTTCCTCCATCCTAAACACTGGAGCTACTGCTGAGTGTCCTCTCCTCTCCTTTCTCCATCCTAAACACTGGAGCTACTGCTGAGAGTCCTCCATCCTAAACACTGGACTGCTGAGAGTCCTCTCCTTTCCTCCATCCTAAACACTGGAGCTACTGCTGAGAGTCCTCTCCTCTTTCCTCCATCCTAAACACTGGAGCTACTCCATCCTAAACACTGGAGCTACTGCTGAGTGTCCTCTCCTCTCCTTTCCTCCATCCTAAACACTGGAGCTACTGCTGAGTGTCCTCTCCTCTCCTTTCCTCCATCCTAAACACTGGAGCTACTGCTGAGAGTCCTCTCCTCCTCTTCTCCATCCTAAACACTGGAGCTACTGCTGAGTGTCCTCTCCTCTCCTCTTCTCCATCCTAAACACTGGAGCTACTGCTGAGTGTCCTCTCCTCTCCTTTCCTCCATCCTAAACACTGGAGCTACTGCTGAGAGTCCTCTCCTCTTTCTCCATCCTAAACACTGGAGCTACTGCTGAGAGTCCTCTCCTCTCCTCTTCTCCATCCTAAACACTGGAGCTACTGCTGAGTGTCCTCTCCTCTCCTTTCCTCCATCCTAAACACTGGAGCTACTGCTGAGAGTCCTCTCCTCTCCTCCATCCTAAACACTGGAGCTACTGCTGAGTCTACTACTGCTGAGAGCCTCTCCTCTCCTCTCCTCTTCTCCATCCTAAACACTGGGGCTACTGCTGAGAGTCCTCTCCTCTCCTCCTAAACACTGGGGCTCTTCTCCATCCTAAACACTGGGGCTACTGCTGAGAGTCCTCTCCTCCTCCTCACTGGGGCTTCTCCATCCTAAACACTGGGGCTACTGCTGAGAGTCCTCTCCTCCTTTCCTCCATCCTAAACACTGGAGCTACTGCTGAGAGTCCTCTCCTCTCCTTTCCTCCATCCTAAACACTGGAGCTACTGCTGAGAGTCATCTCCTCTCCTTTCCTCCATCCTAAACACTGGAGCTACTGCTGAGTGTCCTCTCCTCTCCTCTTTTCCTCCATCCTAAACACTGGAGCTACTGCTGAGTGTCCTCTCCTCTCCTCCATCCTAAACACTGGAGCTACTGCTGAGAGTCCTCTCCTCTCCTCTCCTCCATCCTAAACACTGGAGCTACTGCTGAGAGTCCTCTCCTCTCCTCCATCCTAAACACTGGAGCTACTGCTGAGAGTCCTCTCCTCTCCTTTCCTCCATCCTAAACACTGGAGCTACTGCTGAGAGTCCTCTCCTCTTCTCCATCCTAAACACTGGAGCTACTGCTGAGAGTCCTCTCCTCTCCTTTCCTCCATCCTAAACACTGGACCTACTGCTGAGAGTCCTCTCCTCTCCTTTCCTCCATCCTAAACACTGGAGCTACTGCTGAGTGTCCTCTCCTCTCCTTTCCTCCATCCTAAACACTGGAGCTACTGCTGAGAGTCCTCTCCTCTCCTTTCCTCCATCCTAAACACTGGACCTACTGCTGAGAGTCCTCTCCTCTCCTTTCTCCATCCTAAACACTGGAGCTACTGCTGAGTGTCCTCTCCTCTCCTTTCCTCCATCCTAAACACTGGAGCTACTGCTGAGAGTCCTCTCCTCTCCTTTCCTCCATCCTAAACACTGGAGCTACTGCTGAGTGTCCTCTCCTCTCCTTTCCTCCATCCTCCATCCTAAACACTGGAGCTACTGCTGAGTGTCCTCTCCTCTTCTCCATCCTAAACACTGGGGCTACTGCTGAGAGTCCTCTCCTCTCCTTTCCTCCATCCTAAACACTGGACCTACTGCTGAGAGTCCTCTCCTCTCCTCCGTCCTAAACACTGGAGCTACTGCTGAGAGTCCTCTCCTCTCCTTTCCTCCATCCTAAACACTGGGGCTACTGCTGAGTGTCCCCTCCTCTCCTTTCCTCCATCCTAAACACTGGAGCTACTGCTGAGTGTCCTCTTCTCTCCTTTCCTCCATCCTAAACACTGGAGCTACTGCTGAGAGTCCTCTCCTCTTCTCCATCCTAAACACTGGAGCTACTGCTGAGAGTCCTCTCCTCTCCTCTTCTCCATCCTAAACACTGGACCTACTGCTGAGTGTCCTCTCCTCTCCTTTCCTCCATCCTAAACACTGGAGCTACTGCTGAGTGTCCTCTCCTCTTCTCCATCCTAAACACTGGAGCTACTGCTGAGAGTCCTCTCCTCTCCTCCTTTTCTCCATCCTAAACACTGGACCTACTGCTGAGTGTCCTCTCCTCTCCTTTCCTCCATCCTAAACACTGGAGCTACTGCTGAGAGTCCTCTCCTTTTCCTCCATCCTAAACACTGGAGCTACTGCTGAGTGTCCTCTCCTTTCCTCCATCCTAAACACTGGACCTACTGCTGAGAGTCCTCTCCTTTCCTCCATCCTAAACACTGGAGCTACTGCTGAGAGTCCTCTCCTCTTTTCCTCCATCCTAAACACTGGAGCTACTGCTGAGAGTCCTCTCCTCTCCTTTCCTCCATCCTAAACACTGGAGCTACTGCTGAGAGTCCTCTCCTCTCCTTTCCTCCATCCTAAACACTGGAGCTACTGCTGAGTGTCCTCTCCTCTCCTTTCCTCCATCCTAAACACTGGAGCTACTGCTGAGTGTCCTCTCCTCTCCTTTCCTCCATCCTAAACACTGGAGCTACTGCTGAGAGTCCTCTCCTCTCCTTTCCTCCATCCTAAACACTGGACCTACTGCTGAGAGTCCTCTCCTCTCCTTTCCTCCATCCTAAACACTGGAGCTACTGCTGAGAGTCCTCTCCTCTCCTTTCCTCCATCCTAAACACTGGGGCTACTGCTGAGTGTCCTCTCCTCTCCTTTCCTCCATCCTAAACACTGGGGCTACTGCTGAGTGTCCTCTCCTCCATCCATCCTAAACACTGGAGCTACTGCTGAGAGTCCTCTCCTCTCCTTTCCTCCATCCTAAACACTGGAGCTACTGCTGAGTGTCCTCTCCTCTCCTTTCCTCCATCCTAAACACTGGAGCTACTGCTGAGTGTCCTCTCCTCTCCTTTCCTCCATCCTAAACACTGGAGCTACTGCTGAAACACTGAGTCCTCTCCTCTCCTTTCCTCCATCCTAAACACTGGAGCTACTGCTGAGAGTCCTCTCCTCTCCTTTCTCCATCCTAAACACTGGAGCTACTGCTGAGAGTCCTCTCCTCTCCTCCTCCATCCTAAACACTGGAGCTACTGCTGAGTGTCTGAGAGTCTGCTGAGAGTCCTCTCCTCTCCTTTCCTCCATCCTAAACACTGGAGCTACTGCTGAGAGTCCTCTCCTCTCCTTTCCTCCATCCTAAACACTGGAGCTACTGCTGAGAGTCCTCTCCTCTCCTTTCCCATCCTAAACACTGGAGCTACTGCTGAGAGTCCTCTCCTCTCCTTTCTCCATCCTAAACACTGGAGCTACTGCTGAGAGTCCTCTCCTCTCCTTTCTCCATCCTAAACACTGGAGCTACTGCTGAGAGTCCTCTCCTCTCCTTTCCTCCATCCTAAACACTGGGGCTACTGCTGAGAGTCCTCTCCTCTCCTCTTCTCCATCCTAAACACTGGAGCTACTGCTGAGAGTCCTCTCCTCTCCTCTTCTCCATCCTAAACACTGGGGCTACTGCTGAGAGTCCTCTCCTCTCCTTTCCTCCATCCTAAACACTGGGGGCGACTTCAATCAAAAACAAACTGAATACCTGTTGTAGGAATTAAATTCCTCTATGTTTTAACACCCAATTAAAATTAACCAATCTGTCAATTCATAAGGATATGTATGACCCTTATTAGTATAAAAATGGACAGAGCCCAGTCTTAAAGTCAAACAGCAGCCTTTATTCACGAGAGTACTGCTCCTTACACATTTTACCACAGGTTATAAACTGAAAATGAAGTCATTAGTTTCAGTACTAGCCCATGTCATCTCTGCTGTAGTACAATGGCTGTATGGTTCTCACATGTCTCTCCCTATTTAAGATAATATATGACCGAGCCAAGGCCATGCTTGTGTAGATAAGCCTTCTAGCCAGTCTGGCAATATAGTTCATTCATTTCTACCATGGTACAGACAGTCATTGTTCTAATTCTTCATTATATTTACACACATTATATTCAGTACTAGGATTAAAAAGAAAATTCAGACATATACAGTCACATAATAGTATTCTGATTAGTACATATACAGTAACATAATAGTATTCTGATTAGTACATATACAGTAACATAATAGTATTCTGATTAGTACATATACAGTAACATAATAGTATTCTGATTAGTCCGTCCTGAATGAAATGTATACATAATTAGACATCATTGAAAAAAATTCCCTTAACAATAGCATGAACACAATGAATACATTTTAAACTTTCACCTCAAAATGTCCTCGACCAGGTCCCTTGGAAACTCTATGTCACCAAAGCGTCAGTCATATTTAGGACCTGCAAAGGGAAATACCAAAACGTTTACTGTAAGCATATTTCACAAGACAAAGTGCCCAAGAACGCCAGGGTGACCTGCCTAAATAATTACCAGGCCCGTGGCACTCACGTCGGTAGCTATGAAGTGCTTTGAAAGGCTGGTTAAGGCTCACGTCAACAGCATCCTCCTGGACACCCCAGACCCACTCCAATTCGCATACCACCCCAACAGATCCACAGATGATGCAATCACAATCGCACTCCACACTGCCCTCACCCACCTGGACAAAAGGAATATCTATGTGAGAATGCTGTTCATCAACTACAGCTCAGCGTTCAACACCATAGTGCCCATGAAGCTCATCACTAAGCTAAGGACCCTGGGACTAAACAACTCCCTCTGCAACTGGATCCTGGACTTCCTGACGGGCCGCCCCCAGGTGGTAGGAGTAGGCAACAACACGTCTGCCACGCTGATCCTCAGCACTGGGGCCCCTCAGGGGTGTGTACTTAGTCCCCTCCTGTACTACCTGTTCACCCATGACTGTGTGGCCAAACACGACTCCAACACCATCATTAAGTATACTGACTACATAACAGTGGTAGGCCTGATCACCGACAACGATGAGACAGTCTATAGGGAGGAGGTCAGAGACCTGGCTGTGTGGTTCCAGGACAACAACCTCTCCCTCAATGTGAGCAAGACTAAGGAGCTGATCGTGGACTACAGGAAAAGGAACAGGCCGAACAGGCCCCCATTAACATTGACGGGGCTGTAGTGGAGCGGGTCGAGAGTTTCAAGTTCCTTGGTGTCCACATCACCAACAAACTATCATGGTCCAAACACACCAAGACAGTTGTGAAGAGGGCACGGCAAAACCTTTTCCCCCGCAGGAGACTGAAAAGATTTGGCATGGGGACCCCAGATCCTCAAAAGGTTCTTCAGCTGCACCATCGAGAGCATCCTGACCGGTTGCATCACCGCCTGGTATGGCAACTGCTCGGCATCTGACCGTAAGGCGCTACAGAGGCTAGTGCAAACGGCCCAGTACATAACTCGGGCCAAGCTTCCTGCCATCCAGGACCTATATAATAGGCGGTGTCAAAAAGGAAAGCCCATTAAATTGTCAGAGACTCTAGTCACCCAAGTTATAGACTGTTTTCTCTGCTACTGCACGGCAAGCGGTACCGGAGCGCCAAGTCTAGGACCAAAAGGCTCCTCAACAGCTTCTACCCCCAAGCCATTAGACTGCTGAACAATTCATAAAAATCGCCACAATTTACATTGACCCCCTTGTACACTGCTGCTACTCGCTGTGTATTATCTATGCATAGTCACTTCGCCCCCACCTACATGTACAGATTACCTCAACTAGCCTGTACCCCTGCACACTGACTCTGTACCGGTACCCCCTGTATAGAGCCTCCACATTGACTCTGTACCGGTACCCCCTGTATATAGCCTCCACATTGACTCTGTACCGGTACCCCCTGTATATAGCCTCCACACCGACTCGGTACCGGTGCCCCCCTCCACACCGTATGCCCCCTGTATAGCCTCCACACTGACTCGGTACCGGTGCCCCCTGTATATAGCCTCCACACCGACTCTGTGCCCCCTGTATATAGCCTCCACACTGACTCTGGTACCGGTGCCCCCTGTATATAGCCTCCACACCGACTCGGTACCGGTGCCCCCTGTATATAGCCTCCACACCGACTCGGTACCGGTGCCCCCTGTATATAGCCTCCACACCGACTGATATAGCCTCCACACCGACTCGGTACCGGTGCCCCTGTATATAGCCTCCACACTACTCGGTAGGTGCCCCCTGTATATAGCCTCCACACTGACTCTGTTCCGGTACCCCCTGTATATAGCCTCCACACTGACCTGTACCCCCCTGTATATAGCCTCCACACTGACTCCCCTGGCCTCCACACTGACTCGGTGCCCCCCCTGTATATAGCCTCCACACTGACTCGGTACCGGTGCCCCCTGTATATAGCCTCCACACTGACTCTGTACCCCCTGGTGCCCCCTGTATATAGCCTCCACACTGACTCGTACCCCCTGTATACCGGTGCCCCCTGTATATAGCCTCCACACTGACTCGGTACCGGTGCCCCCTGTATATAGCCTCCACACTGACTCTGTACCGGTGCCCCCTGTATATAGCCTCCACACTGACTCTGTACCGGTGCCCCCTGTATATAGCCTCCACACTGACTCGTACCGGTGCCCCCTGTATATAGCCCACTGACTCGGTGGTGCCCCCTGTATATAGCCTCCACACTGACTCTGTACCGGTGCCCCCTGTATATAGCCTCCACACTGACTCTGTACCGGTGCCCCCTGTATATAGCCTCCACACTGACTCGGCACCTTTATCTTATGCTGTGTTTTCCAGGTATTGTGGTGATCTGGCACCTTGGTTGGGTGTTGCCAGGACTTCCTAGTAGTCGGCTGGATTTCTGTATCTCAGCTATTTACCCTGGACTGACTCCTTAACTCCCTGATCCTTCCTTATCCTTTCAACAATCACCTAATTATCTCGTTCACACCTTGCCAACATCATTCACAGTGTTTAGTCTAATGAGGCAAACCTGTCCTCAGACATCTTCCTGCGGACATTATCTGGGGTAGTCCAGCCCCATCATAGTCCTATACCAGCCCCATTACAGCCCAATACCAGCCCCATCACAGCCCAATACCAGCCCCATCACAGCCCAATACCAGCCCCATCACAGCCCAATACCAGCCCCATCACAGCCCTATACCAGCCCCATCACAGCCCAATACCAGCCCCATCACAGCCCAATACCAGCCCCATCACAGCCCAATACCAGCCCCATCACAGCCCAATACCAGCCCCATCACAGCCCAATACCAGCCCCATCACAGCCCTATACCAGTCCAGTCACAGCCCTATACCAGCCCCATCACAGCCTTATACCAGCCCCATCACAGCCTTATACCAGCCCCATCACAGCCTTATACCAGCCCAATCACAGCCTTATACCAGCCCCATCACAGCCCTATACCAGCCCCATCACGGCCTTATACCAGCCCCATTACAGCCCTATACCAACCCCATCACAGCCTTATACCAGTCCCATCACAGCCCAATACCAGCCCCATCACAGCCTTATACCAGCCCCATCATAGTCCTATACCAGCCCCATCACAGCCCTATACCAGCCCCATCACAGCACCATCACAGCCCTATACCAGCCCCATCACAGCCTTATACCAGCCCCATCATAGTCCTATACCAGCCCCGTCACAGCCCTATACCAGCCCCATCACAGCCCTATACCAGCCCCATCACAGCCCTATACCAGCCCCATCACAGCCCTATACCAGCCCCATCACAGCCCTATACCAGCCCCATCACAGCCCTATACCAGCCCCATCACAGCCCTATACCAGCCCCATCACAGCCCTATACCAGCCCCATCACAGCCCTATACCAGCCCCATCACAGCCCTATACCAGCCCCATCACAGCCCTATACCAGCCCCATCACAGCCCTATACCAGCCCTATCACAGCCCTATACCAACCCTATACCAGCCCCATAAGCCCCATCAGAGCCCAATACCAGCACTATACCAGCCCTATACCAGCCCCATATACAGCCCCATCACAGCCCTCTACCAGCCCCATGGTGGGGTTGGCTCTATCACAGCCCTCTACCAGCCCCATGGTGGGGTTTGGCTCCATCACAGCCCTCTACCAGCCCCATGGTGGGGTTTGGCTCCATCACAGCCCTCTACCAGCCCCATGGTGGGGTTGGCTCCATCACAGCCCTCTACCAGCCCCATGGTGGGGTTGGCTCCATCACAGCCCTCTACCAGCCCCATGGTGGGGTTTGGCTCCATCACAGCCCTCTACCAGCCCCATGGTGGGGTTGGCTCCATCACAGCCCTCTACCAGCCCCATGGTGGGGTTTGGCTCCATCACAGCCCTCTACCAGCCCCATGGTGGGGTTGGCTCTATCACAGCCCTCTACCAGCCCCATGGTGGGGTTGGCTCCATCACAGCCCTATACATGCCATAAAAGGGTTCTACTTGGAACCAAAAGGGTTCTACTTGGAACCAAAAGGGTTCTACTTGGAACCAAAAGGGTTCTACTTGGAACAAAATGGGTTGTACATTCTAGCTTTTTTCTAAGAGTTTACCATGTCAGAAATTATACCATTCAATTGAATGTTTCAGTTGTGGTATAGCTGGAAATATTTTGCACAAAAGCAGGAGCATCTGTGACCAGTCAAGGATGGTGAAAACAGAACTAAATGAAATAAATGGCAGAGAGAGGTACCACCTTATCAGACTGTTGCCCTGCGTCATCATGACTCTCCTATTCCTGTAGGTCTTCTCAGGGCTGACAGTCAAACGTCTCATTCAGCAGCTCTATTAGCGCAGGGGTTTATACATGACTCACTTCACGTTTTTGGATGAACCCTGCTTCCCCAAAATGGACCTTCATTTAGGAGAGATTAACAGGTTTCTGACTGCACTTCTGTCAACGCCAATTAGATGTTCCAAGGTTAAGTCCTGCGGAACCCCACTTGTCCAAATAAGCTTGTTTACCACTTGGAATTGTTACATAGTACCGGCCTGACATTGTCTAAGGATACCATAGTACCGGCCTGACATTGTCTAAGGATACCATAGTACAGGCCTGACATTGTCTAAGGATACCATAGTACCGGCCTGACATTGTCTAAGGATACCATAGTACAGGCCTGACATTGTCTAAGGATACCATAGTACCGGCCTGACATTGTCTAAGGATACCATTCTACATGTTACATAGTACCGGCCTGACATTGTCTAAGGATACCATAGTACAGGCCTGACATTGTCTAAGGATACCATAGTACCAGCCTGACATTGTCTAAGGATACCATAGTACAGGCCTGACATTGTCTAAGGATACCATAGTACAGGCCTGACATTGTCTAAGGATACCATAGTACCGGCCTGACATTGTCTAAGGATACCATAGTACCGGCCTGACATTGTCTAAGGATACCATAGTACAGGCCTGACATTGTCTAAGGATACCATAGTACAGGCCTGACATTGTCTAAGGATACCATAGTACCGGCCTGACATTGTCTAAGGATACCATAGTACAGGCCTGACATTGTCTAAGGATACCATAGTACAGGCCTGACATTGTCTAAGGATACCATAGTACAGGCCTGACATTGTCTAAGGATACCATAGTACAGGCCTGACATTGTCTAAGGATACCATAGTACAGGCCTGACATTGTCTAAGGATACCATAGTACCGGCCTGACATTGTCTAAGGATACCATAGTACCAGGCCTGACATTGTCTAAGGATATCATTCTACATGTTACATAGTACAGGCTTAATATTGTCATTAGTCATTTGATGGTACTTGCGAAGCTAAAGTCCAGACTAGATGTTGGTCATACTTCTTATTTTTATTCTGCACACTACTCCTCTTACAATGTTTAATCTAGAAACACCGTTTAAACTTTAAAAAGTGTCGACTGGTCTGGATTGAGTTTCTTACATTTAACTTGTTGATATGTTCTTTTTAAGTTCAGTTCTCCATCCACTTTAATGGGATCTCCTTAACATTCTAAAGCTCCCTATTGTGACATCACGACTTCTTGACACAAATCATCCTGTTAGACCACAATGACCAACAAGTTAGACAACAACGTAGACGATGAGACGTCTTCGGTCTGCGTCGACCACAATGACCAACAAGTCAGACAACAACGTAGATGGTGAGACGTCTTTGGTCTGCGTCGACCACAATGACCAACAAGTTAGACAACAATGTAGACGATGAGACGTCTTCGGTCTGCGTCGACCACAATGACCAACAAGTCAGACAACAACGTAGACGATGAGACGTCTTTGGTCTGCGTCGACCACATGACCAACAAGTCAGACAACAACGTAGACGATGAGACGTCTTTGGTCTGCGTCGAACACATGACCAACAAGTCAGACAACAACGTAGACGATGAGACGTCTTTGGTCTGCGTCGACCACATGACCAACAAGTCAGACAACAACGTAGACGATGAGACGTCTTTGGTCTGCGTCGACCACATGACCAACAAGTCAGACAACAACGTAGACGATGAGACGTCTTTGGTCTGCGTCGACCACATGACCAACAAGCCAGACAACAACGTAGACGATGAGACGTCTTTGGTCTGCGTCGACCACAATGACCAACAAGTTAGACAACAACGTAGACGATGAGACGTCTTCGGTCTGCGTCGACCACAATGACCAACAAGTCAGACAACAACGTAGACGGTGAGACGTCTTCGGTCTGCGTCGACCACAATGACCAACAAGTCAGACAACAACGTAGACGGTGAGACGTCTTAGGTCTGCGTCGACCACATGACCAACAAGTTAGACAACAACGTAGACGATGAGACGTCTTCGGTCTGCGTCGACCACATGACCAACAAGTCAGACAACAACGTAGACGATGAGACGTCTTCGGTCTGCGTCGACCACATGACCAACAAGTTAGACAACAACGTAGACGGTGAGACGTCTTCGGTCTGCGTCGACCACATGACCAACAAGTCAGACAACAACGTAGACGGTGAGACGTCTTCGGTCTGCATCGACCACATGACCAACAAGTCAGACAACAACGTAGACGATGAGACGTCTTCGGTCTGCGTCGACCACATGACCAACAAGTCAGACAACAACGTAGACGGTGAGACGTCTTCGGTCTGCGTCGACCACATGACCAACAAGTCAGACAACAACGTAGACGGTGAGACGTCTTCGGTCTGCGTCGACCACATGACCAACAAGTCAGACAACAACGTAGACGATGAGACGTCTTCGGTCTGCGTCGACCACATGACCAACAAGTCAGACAACAACGTAGGCGGTGAGACGTCTTCGGTCTGCGTCGACCACAATGACCAACAAGTTAGACAACAACGTAGACGATGAGACGTCTTTGGTCTGCGTCGACCACATGACCAACAAGTCAGACAACAACGTAGACGATGAGACGTCTTCGGTCTGCGTCGACCACAATGACCAACAAGTCAGACAACAACGTAGACGATGAGACGTCTTCGGTCTGCGTCGACCACATGACCAACAAGTCAGACAACAACGTAGACGGTGAGACGTCTTCGGTCTGCGTCGACCACATGACCAACAAGTCAGACAACAACGTAGACGGTGAGACGTCTTCGGTCTGCGTCGACCACATGACCAACAAGTCAGACAACAACGTAGACGATGAGACGTCTTCGGTCTGCGTCGACCACATGACCAACAAGTCAGACAACAACGTAGACGGTGAGACGTCTTCGGTCTGCGTCTCGTCTATTCAAATCTGGAAGCGTAAACAGAAACACAGCTTGTACAGATGGAAACGATACAGCTGTTTTTAGTAACCACGGCAACTCATGTAGCTAACTTCTCGCTCACTGCTGAATTACCTGCCGTGGAACTCTTCAGAACTTTCAAATGATAACAATATAGGGGTTGATGAGAGAATGAGTCCACATTGGGACCACTTGACCACTTTTCCCAACGATGCATTGTAGACAAAAACTTAAAGAGTATGTGACCTTGGTCTACTTCTCTGATATTCAAATCTGAAATCAGAACAGCAATAAGTACTACCAATCACTACCCCCCCAAACAAACCCAACAACAATACCTGTAAAGAGTTAAAGCCCCACATGTTTCTTCATGGGAAATGACCATACAGTTATTCATAATGTTGTAAATTGATGGATATGAGGTACTTGATTTGATTCTGTATTGTCAATCTGAGGAGTGATTGCGTGACGGTGATTGTGTTTTTTTGAAGGTTAGATATTGAGCACTCACTTACCTCGTCCCGATGCCATTCTACTGACAAGTCTGGGCCACAGTTACAGCAGCATTCCATTTGATATGACTTTTTAACCTCCTACGCCACCAATGCCCTTTCAAACAAGATTACGGGCCTCTGAAATCCTCCTTAATTAGTCGTTTGTGGTAATTAACGGTAATTAAGGAAAGGCAGTCCAGTCCATACCATCACACACCCCGCCCTAATTCCTCCAAGGCCGTAATCCTTTAAAAACACCCAAAGGATGCTATATAAACTAGGACAGTGGAGATGCACGGACTTCAGCAGTCAACTTCACTAGCTCCTATTAACCGGCCCAGGATGGCAGAGCTAGGAGTGTTTGCTGCAAGGAGACAAGAAGATACAACCAGAGAATCAGGCTTCGCCTACACCAACAGCAATCATACCAAAGGTACAGTACATCCTGTCAGTGTAGTGCCTGGGCTTGATATCATACCAAAGGTACAGTACCTCCTGTCAGTGTAGTGCCTGGGCTTGATATCATACCAAAGGTACAGTACTTCCTGTCAGTGTAGTGCCTGGGCTTGATATCATACCAAAGGTACAGTACTTCCTGTCAGTGTAGTGCCTGGGCTTGATATCATACCAAAGGTACAGTACTTCCTGTCAGTGTAGTGCCTGGGCTTGATATCATACCAAAGGTACAGTACTTCCTGTCAGTGTAGTGCCTGGGCTTGATATCATACCAAAGGTGCAGTACTTCCTGTCAGTGTAGTGCCTGGGCTTCATATCATCCGGTAGAAGGAGTGAAAGAGCCTAAGTCTGTGGATTATCCTGCAGTATTGTAGTTGTTGTATATTTACAGAAGATAATGGGAAGTGATGTTGGTAAAGGTCTTTTCCTTCATAAGATATTTCACCAACAGCAGAGATACCATTCACAACAGTAGCAGTATACACACTAATACAAACAGTATATTTCACCAACAGCAGAGATACCATTCACAACAGTAGCAGTATACACACTAATACAAACAGTATATTTCACCAACAGCAGAGATACCATTCACAACAGTAGCAGTATACACACTAATACAAACAGTATATTTCACCAACAGCAGAGATACCATTCACAACAGTAGCAGTATACACACTAATACAAACAGTATATTTCACCAACAGCAGAGATACCATTCACAACAGTAGCAGTATACACACTAATACAAACAGTATATTTCACCAACAGCAGAGATACCATTCACAACAGTAGCAGTATACACACTAATACAAACAGTATATTTCACCAACAGCAGAGATACCATTCACAACAGTAGCAGTATACACACTAATACAAACAGTATATTTCACCAACAGCAGAGATACCATTCACAACAGTAGCAGTATACACACTAATACAAACAGTATATTTCACCAACAGCAGAGATACCATTCACAACAGTAGCAGTATACACACTAATACAAACAGTATATTTCACCAACAGCAGAGATACCATTCACAACAGTAGCAGTATACACACTAATACAAACAGTATATTTCACCAACAGCAGAGATACCATTCACAACAGTAGCAGTATACACACTAATACAAACAGTATATTTCACCAACAGCAGAGATACCATTCACAACAGTAGCAGTATACACACTAATACAAACAGTATATTTCACCAACAGCAGAGATACCATTCACAACAGTAGCAGTATACACACTAATACAAACAGTATATTTCACCAACAGCAGAGATACCATTCATAACAGTAGCAGTATACACACTAATACAAACAGTATATTTCACCAACAGCAGAGATACCATTCACAGTTACTCATTTATATTTCACCAACAGCAGAGATACATTCATAACAGTAGCATACACACTAATACAAACAGTATATTTCACCAACAGCAGAGATACCATTCACAACAGTAGCAGTATACACACTAATACAAACAGTATATTTCACCAACAGCAGAGATACCATTCACAACAGTAGCAGTATACACACTAATACAAACAGTATATTTCAGGAGTCATGACAATGTTTTCTTTGTTCAGAACTTTTGATGCACACATTCTGTTCAACATATTACTTACTGTTCTCATTTGACTACATCAATAAGTCACGTAATTTATGTTCAACTTATATTCAAATACATATATATTTTTTTTAATTCTCTTTTTTTTAATTTGCAGATCCTTTTGAGGGCCCCAACTACCACATTGCTCCAAGATGGGTGTACAATATCTCAACACTCTGGATGCTCTTTGTGGTCGTCGCCTCAACCTTCACCAACGGCCTGGTACTGGTGGCCACTGCCAAATTCAAGAAGCTCCAACATCCTCTCAACTGGATCCTGGTCAACCTGGCATTTGCCGACATTGCGGAGACTCTTTTGGCGAGCACCATCAGCGTTTGCAACCAGATGTTTGGCTACTTTATTCTTGGACACCCAATGTGTGTATTTGAGGGATTCACCGTCGCCACATGTGGTAAGATGCGTTTTTATATGGACTCCATGTTGTTTCATATTTAACCCTTGTGTGTTGTTCAAGCCAGCAGCATATCACCCTGCATACCACTGTTGGCTTGCTTCTGAAGCTAAGCAGGTTTGGTCCTGGCCAGTCCCTGCATGGGAGACCAGATGCTGCTGGAAGTGGTGTTGGGGTGCCAGTTGGAATCACTCTTTCCTCTGGTCTAGAAAAAAATGTCCCAATGTCCCAGGGCAGTGATTGGGGACATTGCCCTGTGAAAGATGCTGTCTTCCGGATGGGGACGTTAAAACAGGTGTCCTGACTCTCTGAGGTCACTAAAGATCCCATGGCACTTATTGTAAGAGTAGTGGTGTTAACCCCGGTGTCCCATTCTGTCCTTCATACCACTTAATAATCCCCAGCTTCCAATTGGCTCGTTCATCCTCCACTCCCCTGTAACTATTCCCCAGGTTGTTGCTGTAAATGAGAATGTTCTCAGTTAACTGACCTGGTAAAATAAGAGTCACCGAACGTTCACAGGTCTGATGGACCCAAAACATTGTTTTTTTATGACAATACAGCCATAACAATTTACATAAAAATACTTAATACTTAGATGTTGACTTCTATCAATTACAAGCAATATAGACAGCGTACATGGTTCATATTTACCATTAACCTCTGCTACATCACATGAAAAAATCACATAAAATGTTTGGGTTTTTTTTAACAAAAATGTATTATAATCAAGACATGGGTGGAATAAATCATGTTTATCTTGAAAAAATACAAATGAAACAATGTTTTCATCACTACTGATGTTTATTGCTTTGAACTGAACAAATTGGAAGGACACATTTTACATACAGTATTTTATGGAAATGATGAATGAGCCCCATTGAAGAACAAATTAAGGCCGGTCTACACACCACGAGGGACAGAGTTTTACTGTGTGTGTGTGTGTGTGTGTGTTGCAAATTTATGTCTTGCATTTCTTGCATGTGTACCGTGACTTCCTGTCCGTCTTGGGTCCACACACATCATAGTGCTTCTTCTTGTTGCTACCGGCTACAATCTAGAATGATGAAAACACTTAGTTCAGGAATTTTACTAACATCTCACTCACATATATAGTTACAGCAGGCCAAGGGAGGAGAGTCAGACACACACAGATATACAACAACATCACTCACATATATAGTTACAGCAGGCCAAGGGAGGAGAGTCAGACACACACAGATATACAACAACATCACTCACATATATAGTTACAGCAGGCCAAGGGAGGAGAGTCAGACACACACAGATATACAACAACATCACTCACATATATAGTTACAGCAGGCCAAGGGAGGAGAGTCAGACACACACAGATATACAACAACATCACTCACACATATAGTTACAGCAGGCCAAGGGAGGAGAGTCAGACACACACAGATATACAACAACATCACTCACATATATAGTTACAGCAGGCCAAGGGAGGAGAGTCAGACACACACAGACATATGTAACAGGCCATGTGAAATCAGGCTAGCTCAGTTAGGCCAAGGTGGTGCGTTACGCTAAATAGCGTTTCAATCGGTGACGTCACTCTGAGACCTTGAAGTAGTGGTTCCCCTTGCTCTGCAGGGCTGCGGCTTTTGTGGAGCGATGGGTAACGATGCTTCGAGGGTGACTGTTGTTGATGTGTGCAGAGGGTCCCTGGTCGCCCGGCTATGGGCGAGGGGACGGTCTAAAGTTATACTGTTACATTGATGCTGTTGACCAGGATCACTGGTTGCTGTGAAAAAGGAGGAAGGTCAAAAGGGGGGTGAGTGTAACGGAAGTGAAACGGCTAGCTTAGTTAGCGGTGTTCGCACTAAATAGCGTTTCAATCGGTGACGTCACTCGCTCTGAGACCTTGAAGTAAAAAAAAAAATGTCAATGTAAATATAAAAATGTTATTTTATATGTTCTTCACAGAAATTGTTGTATCATTTTTCTTTTAGTAAACATTGAAAATGGGTCCCACAGACCCGAACACGACACAAGGGTCAAGAAGGAAATTCTACATTGCTACACAGCGCTGATAAAGACTGATTGGCTGTTGCTAAAACACCACAGCATAATGACATTAATCAGAATGGACCTTTTGTGTATATCTCATGTGTATATCTTTGGTGTATATCTCTTGTGTATATCTCATGTGTATATCTCCTGTGTATATCTCATGTGTATATCTTGTGTATATCTCTTGTGTATATCTCATGTGTATATCTCATGTGTATATCTCATGTGTATATCTCATGTGTATATCTCCTGTGTATATCTAATGTGTATATCTAATGTGTATATCTTTGGTGTATATCTCTTGTGTATATCTCTTGTGTATATCTCTTGTGTATATCTCATGTGTATATCTCCTGTGTATATCTAATGTGTATATCTAATGTGTATATCTTTGGTGTATATCTCTTGTGTATATCTAATGTGTATATCTTTGGTGTATATCTCATGTGTATATCTCTTGTGTATATCTCTTGTGTATATCTCATGTGTATATCTCATGTGTATATCTCTTGTGTATATCTAATGTGTATATCTAATGTGTATATCTTTGGTGTATATCTCTTGTGTATATCTAATGTGTATATCTCATGCAGGTATTGCTGGTCTGTGGTCTCTGGCTGTCATCTCCTGGGAGAGATGGGTGGTGGTGTGTAAGCCCTTTGGAAATGTCAAGTTTGATGCTAAATGGGCCATGGGAGGTATAATCTTCTCCTGGGTCTGGTCTGCTTTCTGGTGCGCCCCTCCTATCTTCGGCTGGAGCAGGTGGGACATCTTCTCTTTTTCTTTCACTGAGGATTGAAAAATAAAACGTCACATTGTTAAGAAAAAGAAGGTTTAATTATTCAACCATTATTCAACCATTATTCAACCCATCTCTGTATCTCTCTCTCCCTCAATCAGGTACTGGCCTCATGGACTGAAAACGTCCTGTGGACCTGATGTGTTCGGAGGTAATGAGGATCCTGGAGTCCTGTCATACATGATCGTTCTCATGATTACATGTTGCTTCCTGCCCCTGGGAGTGATCGTCTTCTGCTACCTGTTTGTGTGGATGGCCATCCGTGCCGTAAGTGATATCTTAAATATACCATAAACGTAGCAAGCAGCTATGTTGTGGCGTTTTGAAAATACATATTGGAGGGTTAAATCTAACCAATCGGATATATTTCTCCTGAACGACCACAGGTTGCCGCGCAGCAGAAAGACTCTGAGTCAACGCAGAAGGCTGAGAAGGAAGTATCCAGGATGGTTGTTGTCATGATTTTTGCTTACTGTGTATGCTGGGGACCTTACACAGCCTTTGCCTGCTTTGCTGCGGCTAACCCTGGGTATGCTTTCCACCCTCTGGCTGCTGCTCTGCCTGCCTACTTTGCCAAAAGCGCCACCATCTGGAATCCAGTGATCTATGTCTTCATGAATAAACAGGTGTGTTTTGTTTTGATAGCTGTGAACTTTGACCCATTTACTACTAAAGTAGTTATTTAAAGGCCTCGTGTCTTAGGTAAATGTAGACTTTTATTTTTGAAAGCTTCTCTCTTCATGTTCCATTCTTCTTCTTCTTCTTCTTCTTCTTCTTCTTCTTCTTCTTCTTCTTCTTCTTCTTCTTCTTCTTCTTCTTCTTCTTCTTCTTCTTCTTCTTCTTCTTTGTCTTCTTCTTCTTCTTCTTCTTCTTCTTCTTCTTCTTCTTCTTCTTCTTCTTTGTCTTCTTCTTCTTCTTCTTCTTCTTCTTCTTCTTCTTCTTCTTCTTCTTCTTTGTCTTCTTCTTCTTCTTTGTCTTCTTCTTCTTCTTCTTCTTCTTCTTCTTCTTCTTCTTCTTCTTCTTCTTCTTCTTCTTCTTCTTCTTTGTCTTCTTCTTCTTCTTTCTTCTTCTTCTTCTTCTTCTTCTTCTTCTTCTTCTTCTTCTTCTTCTACTTCTTCTTCTTCTTCTTCTTCTTCTCCCACCAGTTCCGTACGTGCATCATGCAGCTCTTTGGCAAGGTAGAAGAAGATGGCTCGGAGGTGTCTACATCAAAAACAGAGGTTTCCACCGTGGCACCTGCATAAACCCCCAGACAACGTTGTACCTCTTGGAAACAAATTATGAACGTTCTGAGATATTCCACATGGGACTTTTTCAAATGTACAGTACAAATTCTCAGGAGAATATTAAGCTTTACGTCATACAGTTGTAATGTGTTTAAAAACATTGCTATGAATCACCCCAAGGAGTTTTTCTAATCCATGGTCTTCATAATAACCAGAGAGTCGTGTGTTGATATGCGTACCGTAGCTGTTGCAGTGGCACATTGTGGGAATAGGTACAGTCCTATCAATGTCTGTTGAAGTGACTCCCCCCCTCCAAAAAAGTAGCCATCTTGGACTGCATCCCCTTCACTCTGTAGAGGAGAAACTAGACAGAATAACAGCTAAGGAGAACGGACATGAACTGCCAATGGAAATCTGATCATCACAAAACTACATGAATAATTGATGGTTCCAAAATCCTTTACTTTATAGGGAACTTATGAGCTAAACATTTTGTTGCCCACTTGCAAATAAAAAATATAAAAAATTATAACGGTATTAAATAGATAATTGTGTATACAATGTATTTAACTGTGTTTTTGTAGCCCTTGCAAATAAAAAATCTTTAAAAAAATAAATGCATGAAATGAAAATATGGTCTCACTTTCTATGTCTATCCTGTTAATCCCCTGTTTATCCCTGTTTATCCCCTGTTTATTCCCTGTTTATCCCCTGTTTATCCCTGTTTATTCCCTGTTTATCCCCTGTTTATCCCCTGTTTATCCCCTGTTTATCCCCTGTTTATCCCCTGTTTATCCCCTGTTTATCCCCTGTTTATCCCCTGTTTATCCCCCTGTTTATCCCTGTTTATCCCCTGTTTATCCCCTGTTTATCCCCTGTTTATCCCTGTTTATCCCCCCCTGTTTATCCCTGTTTATCCCTGTTTATCCCCTGTTTATCCCTGTTTATCCTGTTTATCCCCTGTTTATTCCCCCCTGTTTATCCCTGTTTATCCCCTGTTTATCCCTGTTTATCCCCTGTTTATCCCTGTTTATCCCCTGTTTATCTCCCTGTTTATCCCCTGTTTATCCCCTGTTTATCCCCTGTTTATCCCCTGTTTATCCCTGTTTATATCCCCTCCCCTGTTTATCCCCTGTTTATCCCTGTTTATCCCTGTTTATCCCCTGTTTATCCCTGTTTATTCCCTGTTTATCCCCTGTTTATCCCCTGTTTATCCCCTGTTTATCCCCTGTTTATCCCCTGTTTATTCCCTGTTTATCCCCCCTGTTTATCCCTGTTTATCCCCCCTGTTTATCCCCTGTTTATTCCTGTTTATCCCTGTTTATCCCCTGTTTATCCCCTGTTTATCCCCTGTTTATCCCCCTGTTTATCCCTGTTTATCCCCTGTTTATCCCCTGTTTATCCCCTGTTTATTCCTGTTTATCCCTGTTTATCCCCTGTTTACTCCCTGTTTATCCCCTGTTTATTCCCCTGTTTATTCCTGTTTATCCCCTGTTTATCCCCTGTTTATCCCTGTTTATCCCCTGTTTATTCCTGTTTATCCCCTGTTTATCCCCTGTTTATCCCTGTTTATCCCCCTGTTTATCCCCTCCCTGTTTATCCCCTGTTTATTCCCCCTGTTTATTCCCTGTTTATCCCCTGTTTATTCCCTGTTTATCCCCTGTTTATTCCCCTGTTTATCCCCCCTGTTTATCCCCTGTTTATTCCCTGTTTATCCCCTGTTTATCCCCTGTTTATCCCCCCTGTTTATTCCCTGTTTATCCCTGTTTATCCCTGTTTATCCCCTGTTTATCCCTGTTTATCCCCTGTTTATCCCCTGTTTATCTCCTGTTTATCCCTGTTTATTCCTGTTTATCCCCTGTTTATCCCCTGTTTATTCCCCTGTTTATCCCTGTTTATCCCTGTTTATTCCCCTGTTTATTCCCCCCTGTTTACTCCCTGTTTATCCCCTGTTTATCCCTGTTTATCCCTGTTTATCCCTGTTTATCCCTGTTTATCCCTGTTTATCCCCTGTTTATTCCTGTTTATCCCCTGTTTATCCCCTGTTTATCCCCCCTGTTTATTCCCTGTTTATCCCCTGTTTATCTCCCCTGTTTATCCCTCCCTGTTTATCCCCTGTTTATCTCCCTGTTTATCCCTGTTTATCCCCTGTTTATTCCCTGTTTACTGTTTATCCCCTGTTTATTCCCTGTTTATCCCCTCCCTGTTTATCCCCTGTTTATTCCCTGTTTATCCCCTGTTTATTCCCTGTTTATCCCCTGTTTATTCCCCTGTTTATCCCCTGTTTATCCTGTTTATCCTGTTTATCCCCTGTTTATCCCCTGTTGTTTATCCCTGTTTATTCCCTGTTTATCCCCTGTTTATCCCCTGTTTATTCCCTGTTTATCCCCTGTTTATTCCCTGTTTATTCCGGTCCTGTTTACTCCCTGTTTATCCCCTGTTTATTCCCTGTTTATCCACTCCCTGTTTATCCCCTGTTTATTCTTTATTCCCTGTTTATCCCCTGTTTATCCCCTGTTTATCCCTGTTTATCCTGTTTATCCCTGTTTACTCCCTGTTTATCCCCTGTTTATCCCTGTTTATTCCCTGTTTATCCCCTGTTTACAAGTTTATCCCTGTTTACTCCCTGTTTATCCCCCTGTTTATCTCCCTGTTTATCCCCCCTGTTTATCCCTGTTTATCCCCTGTTTATCCCCTGTTTATCCCCTCCCTGTTTATCCCTGTTTATTCCCTGTTTATCCCCTGTTTATTCCCCTGTTTATCCCTGTTTATCCCCTGTTTATCCCTGTTTACCCTCCCTGTTTATCCCCTGTTTATTCCCTGTTTACTCCCTGTTTATCCCTGTTTACTCCTGTTTATCCCCTCCCTGTTTATCCCCTGTTTATCCCTGTTTATCCCTGTTTATCCCCCCCTGTTTATCCCCTGTTTATCCCCTGTTTATCCCCTGTTTATCCCCTGTTTATCCCCTGTTTATCCCCTGTTTATCCCCTGTTTATCCCTGTTTATCCCCCCCTGTTTATCCCTCCCTGTTTATCCCTGTTTATCCCCTGTTTATCCCCTGTTTACTCCCTGTTTATCCCCCCTGTTTATCTGTTTATCCCCTGTTTATCCCCTGTTTACCCCTCCCCCCTGTTTATCCCCTGTTTACCCCTCCCCCCTGTTTATCCCCTGTTTATCCCCTGTTTATCCCCTGTTTATCCCCTGTTTATCCCTGTTTATCCCCTGTTTATCCCTGTTTATCCCCTGTTTATCCCCTGTTTATTGTTTATCCCTGTTTATCCCCTGTTTACTCCCTGTTTACTCCCTGTTTATCCCCCCTGTTTATCCCCTGTTTATCCCCTGTTTATCCCTGTTTATTCCCCCCTGTTTATCCCCTGTTTATCCCTGTTTATTCCCTGTTTATCCCTGTTTTTATCCCCTGTTTATCCCCTGTTTATCCCCCCCTGTTTATTTATCCCTGTTTATCCCCTGTTTATCCCCTGTTTACTCCCTGTTTATCCCCTGTTTATCCCTGTTTATCCCCTGTTTATTCCCTGTTTACCCCTGTTTATCCCCTGTTTATCCCTGTTTATCCCCTGTTTATCCCCTCCCCTGCTAAAACCCTCACTTCTTCCTCTCGGATCGAACCCACAGCCCTGACGTTGCAAAGCGTCATGCTCGACCAATCAGCAACACGAGACCAATAACCTTGGGGACGTGGGGTTTTAATGTTAAGGTGTTGATTTCAGAGAAGCAACAACAGATGTTGTTATTAAAAGGATGGAGCGAAGAACATTTTCCCCATGATTCCAGATCATAATAACCACCACAAGGTTTTCGGGTTCGGGAAGAGAACATGTATTTCAAGCTACAACAGGGAGACTGAATGCTTCTTTTGGCAGAAGCTTTAATTAGTTAAATCTTGGTTAAGTGGCCATTTGAGATTTCAATTATGGGAAGTTTACAATGTTAATGGTCCTTACAAAGACACTAAAGCTTGGTAATTAAAAGGAAATGCAAAAATGACTTGTAAAAAGAGAGAGACGTGGGCCTTCTCATTTAGGAAAGAGAACAAAAGCTGAACAGACGAGCTTCATGAATACTGTATTATTGACTGCATGTTTGTTTTAATCCATGTGTAACTCTGTGTTGTTGTTTGTGTCGAACTGCTTTGCTTTATCTTGGCCAGGTCGCAATTGTAAATGAGAACTTGTTCTCAACTAGCCTACCTGGTTAAATAAAGGTGAAATAAAAAAAAAATTAATAAAAAACAAACAACAAACCACTGAAAAACACGGCTCTCACACCAACAACAAACGCACTGAATGACACCAATGACCCCAATAATCCTAACAAAACACAGCAATGCAATGTCACAGTGGAGAGAAGAAAGGAAAAGGAATTAAAACAACGATTTAATCATTCAAGGTGATAAGAAACACAGTAAAGAGTAAACAGTCCTGTCCAGTCACAACACACTGCAGTCTGAATACACACTGAGAGGAGTCACAACACACTGCAGTCTGAATACACACTGAGAGGAGTCACAACACACTGCAGTCTGAATACACACTGAGAGGAGTCACAACACACTGAGAGGAGTCACAACACACTGCAGTCTGAATACACACTGAGAGGAGTCACAACACACTGCAGTCTGAATACACACTGAGAGGAGTCACAACACACTGCAGTCTGAATACACACTGAGAGGAGTCACAACACACTGCAGTCTGAATACACACTGAGAGGAGTCACAACACACTGCAGTCTGAATACACACTGAGAGGAGTCACAACACACTGCAGTCTGAATACACACTGAGAGGAGTCACAACACACTGCAGTCTGAATACACACTGAGAGGAGTCACAACACACTGCAGTCTGAATACACACTGAGAGGAGTCACAACACACTGCAGTCTGATTACACACTGAGAGGAGTCACAACACACTGAGAGGAGTCACAACACACTGAGAGGAGTCACAACACACTGACACTGCAGTCTGATTACACACTGAGAGGAGTCACAACACACTGCAGTCTGATTACACACTGAGAGGAGTCACAACACACTGCAGTCTGATTACACACTGAGAGGAGTCACAACACACTGAGAGGAGTCACAACACACTGCAGTCTGATTACACACTGAGAGGAGTCACAACACACTGCAGTCTGAATACACACTGAGAGAGAGTCACAACACACTGCAGTCTGAATACACACTGCAGTCTGAATACACACTGAGAGGAGTCACAACACACTCACAACACACTGCAGTCTGAACACACTACACACTGAGAGGAGAGGAGTCACAACACACTGAGAGGAGTCACAACACACTGCAGCCTGAATACACACTGAGAGGAGTCACAACACACTGAGAGGAGTCACAACACACTGAGAGGAGTCACAACACACACTGCAGTCTGATTACACACTGAGAGGAGTCACAACACACTGAGAGGAGTCACAACACACTGAGAGGAGTCACAACAACACACTGCTGTCTGAATACACACTGAGAGGCAGGTGTAATTTATTTGAGAGGTGCTGGAGTCGAGGCGAGAGACAAGAGGTGAGGAGAGGAGAGGACAGTGAGGAGAGGAGAGGAGAGGAGAGGAGAGGTGAGAGGGAGGAGAGGAGAGGAGAGGAGAGGAGAGGAGAGGGTGAGAGGGATGAGAGGAGAGGACAGTGAGGTGAGGTGAGAGAGGGAGAGTAGAGGTGAGGTGAGGTGAGGAGGGAGGAGAGAGGGAGAGGAGAGGAGAGGAGAGGAGAGAGGAGGGAGAGGAGAGGAGAGGAGAGGAGAGGAGAGGAGAGGAGAGGAGAGGAGAGGAGAGGAGAGGGGAGGAGAGTTGAGGTCATTTGAGGTGAGAGGGATGAGAGAAGAGAGGAGAGGAGAGGAGAGGTGAGGTGAGATGAGAGGGAGGAGAGGAGAGGAGAGGAGAGGAGAGGAGAGGAGAGGAGAGGAGAGAGGAGAGGAGAGGAGAGGAGGAGAGGAGAGGAGAGGAGAGGAGAGGAGAGGGAGAGGAGGAGAGAGGAGAGGAGAGGGAGGAGAGGAGAGGAGAGGAGGTCATTTGAGGTGAGAGGGATGAGAGGAGAGGAGAGGAGAGGAGAGGAGAGGAGAGGAGGAGGGAGAGGGAGAGGAGAGGAGAGGAGAGGGAGAGGAGAGGAGAGGAGAGGTGAGGTGAGGTGAGAGAGAGAGGAGGAGAGGTGAGAAGGAGGAGAGGAGAGGAGAGGTGAGGTGAGAGGAGAGGAGAGGTGAGGTGAGAGGTGAGAGGGAGGAGAGAGGAGAGGTGAGGTGAGAGGGAGGAGAGTTTAGGTGAGAGGGAGGTGAGGACAGGTGAGGTGAGGTGAGAGGGAGGAGAGGACAGGTGAGGTGAGGGAGGGAGGAGGAGAGGAGAGGAGTTGAGAGGAGAGAGGGAGAGGTGAGGTGAGGTGAGAGGGAGGAGGAGGAGAGGGTGAGGTGAGGTGAGGGGGAGGAGAGATGAGGTGAGGTGAGAGGGATTAGAGGAGAGGTGAGGTGAGGTGAGAGGGAGGAGAGGAGAGGAGAGGTGAGGTGAGAGGGAGGAGAGGAGAGGTGAGGTGAGGTGAGAGGGAGGAGAGA
>NW_024609412.1:77500-82500 GCF_018296145.1 Oncorhynchus tshawytscha | reverse complement strand
TCCTCTCTCACTCTCTCTACCTACATTCTCCTCCTCTCTCACTCTCTCTACCTCCATTCTCCTCCTCTCTCACTCTCTCTACCTCCATTCTCCTCCTCTCTCACTCTCTCTACCTCCATTCTCCTCCTCTCTCACTCTCTCTACCTCCATTCTCCTCCTCTCTCACTCTCTCTACCTCCATTCTCCTCCTCTCTCACTCTCTCTACCTCCTTTACCTCCATTCTCCTCCTCTCTCACTCTCTCTACCTCCTTTACCTCCATTCTCCTCCTCTCTCACTCTCTCTGCCTCCATTCTCCTCCACTCTCACTCTCTCTACCTCCATTCTCCTCCTCTCTCACTCTCTCTGCCTCCATTCTCCTCCTCTCTCACTCTCTCTACCTCCATTCTCCTCCTCTCTCACTCTCTCTACCTCCATTCTCCTCCTCTCTCACTCTCCCTACCTCTCTCCATTCCATTTGTCTCTTTTCATTCCTCTTCTCTCCTCTTCCAACATCCAGGTGAGGTCCATTCTGTTCCCCTAGGGTTCAGGTGAGGTCCATTCTGTTCCCCTAGGGTCCAGGTGAGATCCATTCTGTTCCCCTAGGGTTCAGGTGAGGTCCATTCTGTTCCCCTAGGGTCCAGGTGAATCCATTCTGTTCCCCTATCCAGGTCCATTCTGTTCCCCTAGGGTCCAGGTGAAATCCATTCTGTTCCCCTAGGGTCCAGGTTAGATCCATTCTGTTCCCCTAGGGTCCAGGTGAGGCCATTCTGTTCCCCTAGGGTCCAGGTGAGGTCCATTCTGTTCCCCTAGGGTCCAGGTCCATTCTGTTCCCCTAGGGTCCAGGTTAGATCCATTCTGTTCCCCTAGGGTCCAGGTGAGGCCCATTCTGTTCCCCTAGGGTCCAGGTGAGGTCCATTCTGTTCCCCTAGGGTGGTCCATTCTGTTCCCCTAGGGTCCAGGTTAGATCCATTCTGTTCCCTAGGGTTCAGGTGAGGTCCATTCTGTTCCCCTAGGGTCCAGGTGAGGTCCAGTAGAGTGTCTAGTTCCCTATAACTTGGGCTGGCTCTGGGGCTGTGGGTGTCTGATGAGGCCTTCAGGTGCACTGAGCTCCGTGTACCAGCATTAGGCCAGGCTACAGAACCACCTGGGTGGGCAGGCAGAGACAGGGTCTGTGACCCAAATTCCCTATTTAGTGCACTGCTATTGACGAGGACCCATACGTAGTGTACTAAATAGGGAATAGGGTGCCACACAGAATCCTGATGGAAGGTTTGATTAGAGACCACACTGGTCACGTTTCACTGGTTCAGAACTCACTTTGAGACGGACAAGTAAGGGGGAGAGAGAGAGAGAGAGGGAGGGAAAGGAAACGAGAGAGAGGGAGAGAGAGAGAGAGAGAGAGCGAGAGAGAGAGAGAGAGAGAGAGAGAGAGAGAGAGAGAGAGAGAGAGAGAGAGAGAGAGAGGGAGAGAGTGAGACCGACAGAGGGAGAGAGAGAAAGAGAAAGAGAGGGAAGCAGAGAGCGACAGAGGGAGAGAGGAGGGAAAGGGAAACAGGAGAGAGGCAGAGAGAGAGGAGAGAGAGACAGAGAGACCCACAGAGTGAGAAGATGTTTTGTACTGAACAGCCTGTTCTAAAACTGGTAAGATAAACATCCTAAATATCTACTTGCCCCATGTTTGTTGTATTTTTTATTTATTTTAACCCTTATTTTACCAGTTAAGTTTACTAAGAACACATTCTCATTTACAGCAACGACCTGGGGAATAGTTACAGGGGAGAGGAGGGGGGATGAATGAACCAATAGGAAGCGTTGTGCTACGGTGTATAAATATTCTCTCTCTTCCTGCTGTTGATCTTCTTCATATCCCTTTAGGGTAAATGAATATTTGTATTTAGTTGTTCAACTGAGGTAATATCCTGTAATAGTGGGTCCATCTCGTGTAATAATTGTTTACTTTAAGCAGTTAGCAGACCTGCTAAGGCCGTTGAGGATCACACAGTGTGATGCCTTTTCCATGACTTTGTCCACTTGTTCCAATGAACAGCGTCTCACAAGCTTCTCTCCTCAAAACAAGACGAAAAATACAGTCTGCTTTCACAGCAGAACAGGTCTCCACAGCATAGCAACACAGAAGAACAGGTCTCCACAGCATAGCAACACAGAAGAACAGGTCTCCACAGCATAGCAACACAGAAGAACAGGTCTCCACAGCATAGCAACACAGCAGAACAGGTCTCCACAGCATAGCAACACAGAAGAACAGGTCTCCACAGCATAGCAACACAGAAGAACAGGTCTCCACAGCATAGCAACACAGAAGAACAGGTCTCCACAGCATAGCAACACAGCAGAACAGGTCTCCACAGCATAGCAACACAGCAGAACAGGTCTCCACAGCATAGCAACACAGAAGAACAGGTCTCCACAGCATAGCAACACAGAAGAACAGGTCTCCACAGCATAGCAACACAGAAGAACAGGTCTCCACAGCATAGCAACACAGCAGAACAGGTCTCCACAGCATAGCAACACAGAAGAACAGGTCTCCAGAGCATAGCAACACAGAAGAACAGGTCTCCAGAGCATAGCAACACAGAAGAACAGGTCTCCAGAGCATAGCAACACAGCAGAACAGGTCTCCAGAGCATAGCAACACAGAAGAACAGGTCTCCAGAGCATAGCAACACAGCAGAACAGGTCTCCACAGCATAGCAACACAGAAGAACAGGTCTCCAACAGCATAGCAACACAGAAGAACAGGTCTCCACAGCATAGCAACACAGAAGAACAGGTCTCCACAGCATAGCAACACAGAAGAACAGGTCTCCACAGCATAGCAACACAGCAGAACAGGTCTCCACAGCATAGCAACACAGCAGAACAGGTCTCCACAGCATAGCAACACAGCAGAACAGGTCTCCACAGCATAGCAACACAGCAGAACAGGTCTCCACAGCATAGCAACACAGCAGAACAGGTCTCCACAGCATAGCAACACAGCAGAACAGGTCTCCACAGCATAGCAACACAGCAGAACAGGTCTCCACAGCATAGCAACACAGCAGAACAGGTCTCCACAGCATAGCAACACAGCAGAACAGGTCTCCACAGCATAGCAACACAGCAGAACAGGTCTCCACAGCATAGCAACACAGCAGAACAGGTCTCCACAGCATAGTGGTTACTGGTTACTGGTTACTGGTTACTGGTTACTGTTACTGGTTACTGGTTACTGGTTACTGGTTACTGGTTACTGTTACTGGTTACTGGTTACTGTTACTGGTTACTGTTACTGGTTACTGTTACTGTTACTGGTTACTGGTTACTGGTTACTGTTACTGGTTACTGGTTACTGGTCACTACTGGTTACTGGTTACTGGTTACTGGTTACTGTTACCGGTTACTGGTTACTGGTTACTGGTTACTGTTACTGTTACTGGTTACTGGTTACTGGTTACTGTTACCGGTTACTGTTACTGGTTACTGGTTACTGGTTACTTGTTACTTGTTACTGGTTACTGGTTACTTGTTACTGGTTACTGGTTACTGGTTACTGTTACGGTTACTGTTACTGTTACTGTTACTGTTTACTGTTTACTGGTTACTGGTTACTGGTTACTGTTACCGGTTACGGTTACGGTTACTGTTACGGTTACTGGTTACTGTTACTGTTACTTGTTACCGGTTACGGTTACCGGTTACTGTTACGGTTACCGGTTACCGGTTACTGTTACCGGTTACTGTTACTGGTTACTGTTACCAGTTACTGTTACTGGTTACTGGTTACTGTTACCGGTTACTGTTACTGGTTACTGTTACCAGTTACTGTTACTGGTTACTGGTTACTGGTTACTGTTACCGGTTACTTGTTACTGGTTACTGTTACTTGTTACCGGTTACCGGTTACCGGTTACTGTTACCGGTTACCGGTTACTGATTACTGGTTACTGTTACCGGTTACTGGTTACTGTTACTGGTTACCGGTTACTGGTTACTGGTTACTGGTTACTGGTTACTGGTTACTGGTTACTGGTTACTGGTTACTGGTTACTGTTACTGGTTACAGATAAATTATGGTACAGTATCTAGAGAGAGAGACAGACAAAGTATGGTACAATATCTAGAGAGATATTACAATATAATCTCCTGCCTCTGCCTGCCTCACATGGGGCAGGAAATGGCTCCTGCACCATGATCCGTTCCAGTTCGCAAAAGCCAAGGATTCCTGCAATGCCATCCAACATATTATACAATACATATTACAGTGGAAATTACAATAGGAAATACATCCAAATGTCTGTGTCTCTTCACTGTCCCTGTTGTGCCGTGAGATGTTCTTTTATCTGTTATGGAATCTGGTTTAATTGCTAGATACAGTTACCTGGGTTACCAACAAGTTCCATGTTGCCATGGCTCTATTTAATACTGTCTGTTTCCCAGCCTCTGTTTTTGACCTTTGGGGGATATGAAGAGACCTCTGGTTTTGACCTTTGGCGGATATGAAGAGACCTCTGGTTTTGACCTTTGGCGGATATGAAGAGACCTCTGGTTTTGACCTTTGGGGATATGAAGAGGCCTCTGGTTGCGTCTTGTCTTGTATTGATGAATGTCTGAACTGTGTGCCAACATCTTCAACAGACAGTTAGGTACCTTCAACACATCAACACCTCGCACAGAGACACATAGAGAAACAGTCAGTCTCTCCATATCTTTGAGCCAGGGGTGGCAGGGTAGCCTAGTGGTTAGAGCGTTGGACTAGGAACCAGAAGGTTGCAAGTTCAAATCCCTGAGCTGACAAGGTACAAATCTGTTATTCTGCCCCTGAACAGGCAGTTAACCCACTGTTCCTAGGCCATCATTGAAAATAAGAATTTGTTCTTAACTGACTTGCATAGTTAAATAAATTAAATCATCTTTGAGACTGACATGTATTTTACTGACACTTTCCGTCCGTGTTCATCGAAGTGCGATACGCGCTGCTCTGTTTTGGACCGACTGCCATTTACCTACAATATG
>NW_024609412.1:10000-70000 GCF_018296145.1 Oncorhynchus tshawytscha | reverse complement strand
ACCTGCCTCTAACCACTAGGCTACCTGCCTCTAACCACTAGGCTACCTGCCTCTAACCACTAGGCTACCTGCCTCTAACCACTAGGCTACCTGTCTCTAACCACTAGGCTACCTGCCTCTAACCACTAGGCTACCTGCCTCTAACCACTAGGCTACCTGCCTCTAACCACTAGGCTACCTGCCTCTAACCACTAGGCTACCTGCCTCTAACCACTAGGCTACCTGCCTCTAACCACTAGGCTACCTGCCTCTAACCACTAGGCTACCTGCCTCTAACCACTAGGCTACCTGCCTCTAACCACTAGGCTACCTGCCTCTAACCACTGGCTACCTGCCTCTAACCACTGGGCTACCTGCCTCTAACCACTAGGCTACCTGCCTCTAACCACTGGGCTACCTGCCTCTAACCACTAGGCTACCTGCCTCTAACCACTAGGCTACCTGCCTCTAACCACTAGGCTACCTGCCTCTAACCACTAGGCTACCTGCCTCTAACCACTAGGCTACCTGCCTCTAACCACTAGGCTACCTGCCTCTAACCACTAGGCTACCTGCCTCTAACCACTAGGCTACCTGCCTCTAACCACTAGGCTACCTGCCTCTAACCACTAGGCTACCTGCCTCTAACCACTAGGCTACCTGCCTCTAACCACTAGGCTACCTGCCTCTAACCACTAGGCTACCTGCCTCTAACCACTAGGCTACCTGCCTCTAACCACTAGGCTACCTGCCTCTAACCACTAGGCTACCTGCCTCTAACCACTAGGCTACCTGCCCTAACCACTAGGCTATCTGCCTCTAACCACTAGGCTATCTGCCTCTAACCACTAGGCTACCTGCCTCTAACCACTAGGCTACCTGCCTCTAACCACTAGGCTACCTGCCTCTAACCACTAGGCTACCTGTCTCTAACCACTGGGCTACCTGCCTCTAACCACTAGGCTACCTGCCTCTAACCACTAGGCTACCTGTCTCTAACCACTAGGCTACCTGCCTCTAACCACTAGGCTACCTGCCTCTAACCACTGGGCTACCTGCCTCTAACCACTAGGCTACCTGCCTCTAACCACTAGGCTACCTGCCTCTAACCACTAGGCTACCTGCCTCTAACCACTAGGCTACCTGCCTCTAACCACTAGGCTACCTGCCTCTAACCACTAGGCTACCTGCCTCTAACCACTAGGCTACCTGCCTCTAACCACTAGGCTACCTGCCTCTAACCACTAGGCTACCTGCCTCTAACCACTAGGCTACCTGCCTCTAACCACTAGGCTACCTGCCTCTAACCACTAGGCTACCTGCCTCTAACCACTAGGCTACCTGCCTCTAACCACTAGGCTACCTGCCTCTAACCACTAGGCTACCTGCCTCTAACCACTAGGCTACCTGCCTCTAACCACTAGGCTACCTGCCTCTAACCACTAGGCTACCTGCCTCTAACCACTAGGCTACCTGCCTCTAACCACTAGGCTACCTGCCTCTAACCACTAGGCTACCTGTCTCTAACCACTAGGCTACCCTGCCTCTAACCACTAGGCTACCTGCCTCTAACCACTAGGCTACCTGCCTCTAACCACCAGGCTACCTGCCTCTAACCACTAGGCTACCTGCCTCTAACCACTAGGCTACCTGCCTCTAACCACTAGGCTACCTGCCTCTAACCACTAGGCTACCTGCCTCTAACCACTAGGCTACCTGCCTCTAACCACTAGGCTACCTGCCTCTAACCACTAGGCTACCTGCCTCTAACCACTAGGCTACCTGCCTCTAACCACTAGGCTACCTGCCTCTAACCACTAGGCTACCTGCCTCTAACCACTAGGCTACCTGTCTCTAACCACTAGGCTACCTGCCTCTAACCACTAGGCTACCTGCCTCTAACCACTAGGCTACCTGCCTCTAACCACTAGGCTACCTGCCTCTAACCACTAGGCTACCTGCCTCTAACCACTGGGCTACCTGCCTCTAACCACTAGGCTACCTGCCTCTAACCACTAGGCTACCTGTCTCTAACCACTAGGCTACCTGCCTCTAACCACTAGGCTACCTGCCTCTAACCACTAGGATACCTGCCTCTAACCACTAGTCTACCTGCCTCTAACCACTAGGCTACCTGCCTCTAACCACTAGGCTACCTGTCTCTAACCACTAGGCTACCTGCCTCTAACCACTAGGCTACCTGCCTCTAACCACTAGGATACCTGCCTCTAACCACTAGGCCACCTGCCTCTAACCACTAGGCTACCTGCCTCTAACCACTAGGCTACCTGCCTCTAACCACTAGGCTACCTGCCTCTAACCACTAGGCTACCTGCCTCTAACCACTAGGCTACCTGCCTCTAACCACTAGGCTACCTGCCTCTAACCACTAGGCTACCTGCCTCTAACCACTAGGCTACCTGCCTCTAACCACTAGGCTACCTGCCTCTAACCACTAGGCTACCTGCCTCTAACCACTAGGCTACCTGCCTCTAACCACTAGGCTACCTGCCTCTAACCACTAGGCTACCTGCCTCTAACCACTAGGCTACCTGCCTCTAACCACTAGGCTACCTGCCTCTAACCACTAGGCTACCTGCCTCTAACCACTAGGCTACCTGCCTCTAACCACTAGGCTACCTGCCTCTAACCACTAGGCTACCTGCCTCTAACCACTAGGCTACCTGCCTCTAACCACTAGGCTACCTGCCTCTAACCACTAGGCTACCTGCCTCTAACCACTAGGCTACCTGTCTCTAACCACTAGGCTACCTGCCTCTAACCACTAGGCTACCTGTCTCTAACCACTAGGCTACCTGCCTCTAACCACTAGGCTACCTGCCTCTAACCACCAGGCCACCTGCCTCTAACCACTAGGCTACCTGCCTCTAACCACTAGGCTACCTGCCTCTAACCACTAGGCTACCTGCCTCTAACCACTAGGCTACCTGTCTCTAACCACTAGGCTACCTGCCTCTAACCACTAGGCTACCTGTCTCTAACCACTAGGCTACCTGCCTCTAACCACCAGGCTACCTGCCTCTAACCACTAGGCTACCTGCCTCTAACCACTAGGCTACCTGTCTCTAACCACTAGGCTACCTGCCTCTAACCACTAGGCTACCTGCCTCTAACCACTAGGCTACCTGCCTCTAACCACTAGGCTACCTGCCACCCCCACGTCATTTCCTTTTAAAGGCTGTGATCCACATACGGCCTTGTGGATTGTACAGTTTCACTGGTCTACCTCTCAGCTCTGGAAATGAACATTATACTGCGTTTTCATGGAACTTAGCGTTGTAATAATATCTAGAGAAGCTCTGATAGTGCCATCCTTCCACCAAAAGAGGGCCTTTCTACTTTGATATTTTAAGTAGAAATTATACATCAATATTGAAATTGAAATGCCTGTTATATTAAATGAAGTAGACCACATTGAAAATGAAATGAATCTGATTAGTGATTCGTCTAATCACATGAAATGTCTCTCTCTCTCTCATTTTAAGGTCAACTCTGTCATGTGAACTGAACTCTGGTCAATTTAAGGTCATCTGCTGTGAACTGCCAATTTAAGGTCAACTCTGTCATGAACTGAACTCTGGTCAATTTAAGGTCATCTCTGCCATGTGAACTCTGGTCAATTTATGTTATGAACTGAACTCTGGTCAGCTCTGTTTAACTGAACTCTGTCAACTCTGTCTTGTGAACTGAACTCTGATTTTAATATGGTGAGACTATTACTTAATAAAAGGTTCATTATCTTTTTCAAAGGAAACATTGAACATCTAATAGGCAAATCATATACTCTAAAAGAAGATGAGCTGGTTCTACTCCGTTTGGCCATTTTCCGGTGTTTTCCGGTGTTTTGGCCATTTTTCAGAGTTTTCCGGTGTTTTGGCCATTTGTCGGTGTTTTGGCCATTTTCCGGTGTTTTGGCCATTTTCCGGTGTTTTCCGGTGTTTTTGTAAGGGTTTTCCTCCTCTTCGTCTGAGGAAGAGTAAGGATTGGACCAAAGCGCAGCGTGGTAAGTGTTCATGATGATTTTAATTAAAGAAAGCACTGAACACTGAAACAAAACAATAAACGATGACTTGAATTAACGAAACCGAAACAGTACCGTGTGGCGACAAACACTCACACGGAAACAAACACCCACAAACCAAAACCGAAACAGTACCGTGTGGCGACAAACACTCACACGGAAACAAACACCCACAAACCAACAGTGAAACAGTACCGTGTGGCGACAAACACTCACACGGAAACAAACACCCACAAACCAACAGTGAAACAGTACCGTGTGGCCCAAACACTCACACGGAAACAAACACCCACAAACCAACAGTGAAATCCAGGCAACCTAAGTATGATTCTCAATCAGAGACAACTAACGACACCTGCCTCTGATTGAGAACCATACTAGGCCGAACACAAAAACCAACATAGAAAAGCAAACATAGACTGCCCACCCCAACTCACGCCCTGACCATACTAAAACAAAGATAAAATAACAGAACTATGGTCAGAACGTGACAATTTTGGACATTTTTAGGGTTTTTTTCCGGTGTTTTGTCCATTTTCTGGTGTTTTGGCCATTTTCTGGTGTTTTGGCCATTTTCCAGTGTTTTGGCCATTTTCAGTGTTTTGTTGTGAACAACTGAATGGGTCAAGGGATAACACATCAACCCTCTGAGGTGTAGAAAGACAGGCTTCTAAGGATAGAAATGTTTCAACAAGTAATGTTTTTGTGTGAAGCTTGTATTCAATTGCCCCTCCCTGTAGCGCTCAATCCCCCCGTCACAAGAGGAGAGGCTGATTTAAGAGGAAATGGTCAAAATGGCCTGTTATTGTCAACCCTGTTATTGTCAACCCTGTTACTTGTCAACCCTGTTACGGTCAACCCTGTTATGGTCAACCCTGTTACTGTCAACCCTGTTACTGTCAACCCTGTTACTGTCAACCCTGTCAACCCTGGTACAACCCTTGTTACTGTCAACCCTGTTACTGTCAACCCTGTTACTGTCAACCCTGTTACGGTCAACCCTGTTACGGTCAACCCTGTTACGGTCAACCCTGTTACTGTCAACCTTGTTACTGTCAACCCTGTTACGGTCAACCCTGTTACTGGTCAACCCTGTTACTGTCAACCCTGTTACTGTCAACCCTGTTACTGTCAACCCTGTTACTGTCAACCCTGTTACTGTCAACCCTGTTACTGTCAACCCTGTTACGGTCAACCCTGTTACTGTCAACCCTGTTACGGTCAACCCTGTTACGGTCAACCCTGTTACTGTCAACCCTGTTACGGTCAACCCTGTTACTGTCAACCCTGTTACGGTCAACATTGGTACTGTCAACCCTGTTACGGTCAACCCTGTTACTGTCAACCCTGTTACTGTCAACCCTTTACGGTCAACCCTGTTACTGTCAACCCTGTTACTGTGTTACTCTCAACCCTGTTACTGTCAAACCTGTTACGGTCACGCCTGTTACTGTCAACCCTGTTACGGTCAACCCTGGTACTGTCAACCCTGTTACGGTCAACCCTGGTACTGTCAACCCTGTTACGGTCAACCCTGTTACTTTATTTGGCACTTGATTGTCATTTTTTATTTAACCCCTGAGATGGGAAAACATGTTTTTTATGAAGTTGAACATCGGGCATTTATGACAGAATGTTAAAATGAGGTGAAATAACGGGGGGGCAGAGTTACACTATGGGGGGACAGAGTTACACTACGGGGGGGCAGAGTTACACTATGGGGGGAGTTACAGAGTTACACTACGGGGGGGGAGTTAGGGTGTTACACTACGGGGGGGACAGAGTTACACTACGGGGGGGGGCAGAGTTACACTACGGGTGGGGGCAGAGTTACACCACGGGGGGAGACAGAGTTACACTACGGGGGGGACAGAGTTACACTACGGGGGGGGAACAGAGTTACACTACGGGGGGAGACAGAGTTACACTACGGGGGGCCAGAGTTACACTACGGGGGGACAGAGTTACACTACGGGGGGGACAGAGTTACACTACGGGGGGACAGAGTTACACTACGGGGGAAGAGTTACACTACGGGGGGACAGAGTTACACTACGGGGGGAGACAGAGTTACACTACGGGGGACAGAGTTACACTACGGGGGGGGACAGAGTTACACTACGGGGGGGGGACAGAGTTACACTACGGGGGGGGACAGAGTTACACTACGGGGGGACAGAGTTACACTACGGGGGGGAGTTACACTACGGGGGGGTGAAGGGGACAGAGTTACACTACGGGGGGGTGGGTGAAGGGGACAGAGTTACACTACGGGGGGTGGGTGAAGGGGACAGAGTTACACTACGGGGGTTCATTTGGAGGAACGACCCTACTGAGTTTGATGACTTCTGTCCTCCTCTCAGAGTGTTGCGTAAGGACACACAAACCACATTAAAATCCTCTAACTTCTCAAAACGTTGTGTATTGATTGACACTGTCACGTGCTCCTCGTTGCGTGTCTTTGAGCTCACGGTAATTACACATGTTCAAGATTCCCATCGCTGTTCATTAGGATTCTGTTGTGATTCTAACAGACAGAAGAATCAGTCATTTAGTACAGAGATAAAATGGTTAAGATGATTGGGGACTAAAAAGTAATTATAGTAATGGAGAAATGGTGCCATTTTAACTGAAAATGGCGTTGGTTGGATAAAGAGTCAACTTGCATAAGATCCCTAGAGAAGAAATATCCTGCACCATGTTTTCTATATTGATGACTGAAGTGTTAAGCAACAATACAAGTATCGTTGCAAAACAGGTACTTTTAATAAAGACTACCGTAAAATTGTGATGCAGGTATCTATCTTTGAAGAGGTGTTTCGTGATTTAATTATCTTTGATGTCATCTCAGATGTGTTCCACAAGATGTGACTGACAGGTTAATTACAGTACCGTCAAGAAAACTAACTCGGTGGTCTGTGGAAGGTGAGTCAGAGACTAGCGAGTCTCACAGTCTTCACATGAAAACTAACTGGGTGGTCTGTGGAAGGTGAGTCAGAGACTAGCGAGTCTCACAGTCTTCACATGAAAACTAACTGGGTGGTCTGTGGAAGGTGAGTCAGAGACTAGCGAGTCTCACAGTCTTCACATGAAAACTAACTGGGTGGTCTGTGGAAGGTGAGTCAGAGACTAGCGAGTCTCACAGTCTTCACATGAAAACTAACTGGGTGGTCTGTGGAAGGTGAGTCAGAGACTAGCGAGTCTCACAGTCTTCACATGAAAACTAACTGGGTGGTCTGTGGAAGGTGAGTCAGAGACTAGCGAGTCTCACAGTCTTCACATGAAAACTAACTGGGTGGTCTGTGGAAGGTGAGTCAGAGACTAGCGAGTCTCACAGTCTTCACATGAAAACTAACTGGGTGGTCTGTGGAAGGTGAGTCAGAGACTAGCGAGTCTCACAGTCTTCACATGAAAACTAACTGGGTGGTCTGTGGAACTGGGTGGTCTGTGTCTTCACATGAAAACTAACTGGGTGAGTCAGAGACTAGCGAGTCTCACAGTCTTCACATGAAAACTAACTGGGTGGTCTGTGGAAGGTGAGTCAGAGACTAGCGAGTCTCACAGTCTTCACATGAAAACTAACTGGGTGGTCTGTGGAAGGTGAGTCAGAGACTAGCGAGTCTCACAGTCTTCACATGAAAACTAACTGGGTGGTCTGTGGAAGGTGAGTCAGAGACTAGCGAGTCTCACAGTCTTCACATGAAAACTAACTGGGTGGTCTGTGGAAGGTGAGTCAGAGACTAGCGAGTCTCACAGTGAAAACTAAAACTGGGTGGTCTGTGGAAGGTGAGTCAGAGACTAGCGAGTCTCACAGTCTTCACATGAAAACTAACTGGGTGGTCTGTGGAAGGTGAGTCAGAGACTGGTCTCACAGTCTTCACATGAAAACTAACTGGGTGGTCTGTGGAAGGTGAGTCAGAGACTAGCGAGTCTCACAGTCTTCACATGAAAACTAACTGGGTGGTCTGTGGAAGGTGAGTCAGAGACTAGCGAGTCTCACAGTCTTCACATGAAAACTAACTGGAAAACTAACTGTGGTCTGTGGAAGGTGAGTCAGAGACTAGCGAGTCTCACAGTCTTCACATGAAAATGATCTGTTCTTAACAAAATCTGTTCTAAATGTCTTTGTGCGTGGAGATGAATGGAGGTAATTTATTAATAACTTCCTGAAACGCTAGATTGACTGGGTGGGGGGGACAGAAAGGACCTGGGGGGATGGGAAAGGGACAGAAAGGACAGGGAGAAAAATCTGAGTGAGAGGAATACCCAAGTGAAAAGATGGGAAAGGGAGAAAGAGAAGGAGAGGGAGAAAAATAGTGAGATGAGAGAGAGAGTGAGCATGAGAGAGGAGAGAAGAGAGAGAGAGAGAGGAAAGAGAGAGAGAGCGACAGAGAAAGATGAGAGAGAGACCGTGAGTGAGAGAGAGAGAGAGAAAGAGAGAGAGATGAGAGAGAGAGAGAGTGAGAGAGAGAGGAGAAAGAGAGAGATGAGAGAGAGCGAGAGAGAGAGATGAGAGAGAGGGACAGACAGGGAGAAAGAGAGGAGGGAGAGGGAGAGAGAGAGAGATAGAAGAGGAGAGAGGGAGAGAGAGGACAGGCAGGGTGAAAGAGAGGGAGAGAGAGAGAGATAGTAGAGGAGAGAGGAGAGGAGATATGCATGTGGTTGCTCTCGTGGGCTAATTATTAATTTGCTAGGCGGCGGCCGGTCACGGCTCGCCATCGTGAGTAAAGACAGGACTAATCTACTGGCAAATGAAACAAGAGACGCTGTCAGGCTTCCAGTCCCCTCCAAGCTCCTAGTGCATGTCAGAGCAGAGAGAGCAGAGAGAGCAGAGAGAGCAGGGGGGAGTGTGTGTGAGTACCCTGACACAGGATGATAAAACTCTCTCACTCTCTGTCCTGTCTGTCCTCTCTCTCCTCACTCTTCTCCCCTCTCTCTCAATTCAATTTCAATTCAAGGGGCTTTATTGTCATGGGAAACATATGTTAACATTGCCAAAGCAAGTAAAGTAGATCATATTCAAAAGTGTAATATACAATAAAAATGAACAGTAAACATTACACATACAGAAGTTTCAAAACAGTAGACATTACAAATGTCATATTATGTCTATATACAGTGTTGTAACAATGTACAAATGGTTAAAGTACACAAGGGAAAATAAAGGTTGTATTTACAATGGTGTTTGTTCTTCACTGGCTGACCTTTTCTTGTTGCAACAGGTCACAAATCTTGCTGCTGTGATGGCACACTATGGTATTTCACCCAGTAGATATGGGAGTTTATTAAAATTGGATTTGTTTTGGAATTCTTTGTGGATCTGTGTAATCTGAGGGAAATATGTATCTCTGATATGGTCATACATTGGGCAGGAGGTTAGGAAGTGCAGCTCAGTTTCCACCTCATTTTGTGGGCAGTGTGCACATAGCCTGTCTTCTCTTGAGAGCCATGTCTGCCTACGGCGGCCTTTCTCAATAGCAAGGCTATGCTCACTGAGTCTGTACATATTCAAAGCTTTCCTTAAGTTTGGGTCAGTCACAGTGGTCAGGTATTCTGCCGCTGTGTACCCTTTGTTTAGGGCCAAATAGCATTCTAGTTTTCTCTGTTTCTTTTCAATGTGTCATGCAATTATTGATTTCTTATGATTTGGTTGGGTCTAATTGTGCTGCTGTACTGTTTGCATTTGTGTTTGTGAGCAGAGCCCCAGGACCAGCTTGCTTTGGGGACTCTTCTCCAGGTTCATCTCCCTGTAGGTGATGGCTTTGTTGTGGAAGGTTTGGGAATCGCTTCCTTTTAGGTGGTTGTAGAATTTAACGTCTCTTTTCTGGATTTTGATAATTAGCAGGTATCGGCCTAATTCTGCTCTGCCTGCATTATTTGGTGTTTTACGTTGTACACTGAGGATATTTTTGCAGAATTCTCTCTCTCCCCCTCTCACTCTCTCTCCAACTCTCTCTCTCTCCCCCTCTCTCTCTCTCTCCCCCCTCTCGCTCTCTCTCCATCCTCTCGCTCTCTCTCCCCCTCTCGCTCTCCCCCCTCTCTCTCTCTCCCCCTCTCACTCTCTCTCCAACTCTCTCTCTCTCCCCCTCTCTCTCTCTCTCCCCCCCCCCTCTCGCTCTCTCTCCCCCCTCTCTCTCCCCCCCTCTCTCTCTCTCTCTCTCTCTCTCTCTCCCTCTCTCTCTCTCTCTCCATCCTCTCTCTCTCTCTCTCCCCCCCCTCTCTCTCTCTCTCTCTCTCTCCCCCCTCTCGCTCTCTCTCCTCTCAATTCATGTTCAATTTAAGGGCTTTATTGGCATGGGAAACATATGTTAACATTGCCAAAGCAAGTGAAGTAGATAACAAACAAAAGTGAAATTAACAATAAAAATGAACAGTAAACCTTACACTCACAGAAGTTACAAAAGAATAAAGACATTTCAAATGTCAAATGAGGAGGAGGAGTTGGTTGAGGAGAATGAGGTGGAGGAGGAGGGAGGAGGAGACGGGGTGTGGGAGGAGGGGGTAGGAGGAGGAGTTGGATGAGGAGAATGAGGTGGAGGAGGAGGGAGGAGGAGGAGATGGGGTGTGGGAGGAGGGGGTAGGAGGATGAGGGATGAGGAGAATGAGGTGGAGGAGGGAGGAGAAGGAGACGGGGTGTGGGAGGAGGGGGGTAGGAGGATGAGTAGGATGAGGAGAATGAGGTGGAGGAGGGAGGAGAAGGAGACGGGGTGGGGAGGAGGGGGTAGGAGGATGAGTAGGATGAGGAGAATGAGGTGGAGGAGGAGGGAGGAGGAGGAGACGCGGTGCGGGAGGGGGTAGGAGGAGGAGTTGGATGAGGAGAATGAGGTGGAGGAGGAGGGAGGAGGAGGAGATGGGGTGTGGGAGGAGGGGGTAGGAGGAGGAATTGGATGAGGAGAATGAGGTGGAGGAGGGAGGGAGGAGAAGGAGACGGGGTGTGGGAGGAGGGGGTAGGAGGATGAGTAGGATGAGGAGAATGAGGTGGAGGAGGAGGGAGGAGGGAGGAGACGCGGTGCGGGAGGGGGTAGGAGGAGGAGTTGGATGAGGAGAATGAGGTGGAGGAGGAGGGAGGAGGAGGAGATGGGGTGTGGGAGGAGGGGGTAGGAGGAGGAATTGGATGAGGAGAATGAGGTGGAGGAGGGAGGAGAAGGAGACGGGGTGTGGGAGGAGGGGGTAGGAGGATGAGTAGGATGAGGAGAATGAGGTGGAGGAGGAGGGAGGAGGAGGAGACGCGGTGCGGAGGGGGTAGGAGGAGGAGTTGGATGAGGAGAATGAGGTAGAGGAGGAGGGAGGAGGAGGAGACGGGATGCGGGAGGAGGGGGTAGGAGGAGTTGGATGAGGAGAATGAGGTGGAGGAGGAGGGAGGAGGAGACGGGGTGCGGGAGGAGGGGGTAGGAGGAAGAGTTGGATGAGGAGAATGAGGTAGAGGAGGAGGGAGGAGGAGGAGACGGGATGCGGGGGAGGAGGGGGGTAGGAGGAGTTGGATGAGGAGAATGAGGTGGAGGAGGAGGGAGGAGGAGGAGACGGGGTGCGGAAGGAGGGGGTAGGAGGAGGAGTTGGATGAGGAGAATGAGGTGGAGGAGGAGGGAGGAGGAGGAGACGGGGTGCGGAAGGAGGGGGTAGGAGGAGGAGTTGGATGAGGAGAATGAGGTGGAGGAGGAAGGAGGAGGAGGAGACGGGTGGGGAGGAGGGGGTAGGAGGAGGAGTTGGATGAGGAGAATGAGGTGGAGGAGGAAGGAGGAGGAGGAGACGGGATGTGGGAGGAGGGGGTAGGAGGAGATGGATGAGGAGGAGGATGTGGAGAAGGGGATGAGGAGAAGAACGTGTCTCCACTCTGAGGTGACACCGAGACAATGGATTTTCTCTGCTCTAATTTGCTCTTCTTGGCGGTTGAGCCAGACTTGATTCTGTCAGTGACACGTGAGACTGAGCTTGGCAGCAGTGACTGGAGAGGTGGGCCTTTTCCTGAGGCCATATCAACAGTATATGATGGACCAATGAAGGCTGCTAGATCCTACAGGCCATGTCCACATGATGGACCAATGAAGGCTGCTAGATCCTACAGGCCATGTCCACATGATGGACCAATGAAGGCTGCTAGATCCTACAGGCCATGTCCACATGATGGACCAATGAAGGCTGCTAGATCCTATAAGGCCATGTCCACATGATGGACCAATGAAGGCTGCTAGATCCTGTAAGGCCATGTCCACATGATGGACCAATGAAGGCTGCTAGATCCTATAAGGCCATGTCCACATGATGGACCAATGAAGGCTGCTATGTCCTAGAGGCCATGTCCACATAATGGACCAATGAAGGCTGCTAGGTACTACAGGCCATGTCCACATGATGGACCAATGAAGGCTGCTAGGTCCTACAGGCCATGTCCACATGATGGACCAAGAAGGCTGCTAGGTCCTACAGGCCATGTCCACATGATGGACCAATGAAGGCTGCTAGATCCTATAAGGCCATGTCCACATGATGGACCAATGAAGGCTGCTAGATCCTACAGGCCATGTCCACATGATGGACCAATGAAGGCTGCTAGATCCTATAAGGCCATGTCCACATGATGGACCAATGAAGGCTGCTAGATCCTACAGGCCATGTCCACATGATGGGCCACGTACATACGATGTTAGCTTCCAGCTCCAGCTGACTGAACATCATAAGATATTCTGTTGTGACCCAGTCAGGATGGAGCTTGGGGCCTGGGTCGTCTCCTCTGGGTCTTCTCCTCTGGGTCGTCTCCTCTGGGCGTCTCCTCTACGGCGTCTCCTCTACGGCATCTCCTCTGGGTCGTCTCCTCTGGGTCGTCTCCTCTGGGTTGTCTCCTCTGGGCGTCTCCTCTGGGTCGTCTCCTCTGGGGCGTCTCCTCTCCACGTCGTCTCCTCTGGGGCTTCTCCTCTGGGCGTCTCCTCTGGGTCGTCTCCTCTGGGCGTCTCCTCTGGGGCGTCTCCTCTATGGCATCTCTTCTGGGGCGTCTCCTCTGGGTCGTCTCCTCTGGGTCGTCTCCTCTGGGTCGTCTCCTCTGGGCGTCTCCTCTGGGTCGTCTCCTCTGGGCGTCACCTCTGGGGCGTCTCCTCTACGGCGTCTTCTCTGGGGCGTCTCCTCTGGGGCGCCTCCTCTGGGCGTCTCCTCTGGGTCGTCTCCTCTGGGTCGTCTCCTCTGGGTCGTCTCCTCTGGGCGTCTCCTCTGGGTCGTCTCCTATGGGCGTCTCCTCTGGGGCGTCTCCTCTACGGCGTCTCCTCTGGGGCTTCTCCTCTGGGCGTCTCCTCTGGGTCGTCTCCTCTGGGGCGTCTCCTCTGGGCGTCTCCTCTGGCCGTCTCCCTCTACGGCGTCTCCTCTGGGGCGTCTCCTCTAGGCGTCTCCTCTGGGTCGTCTCCTCTGGGTCCTGGGGCGTCTCCTCTGGGTCGTCTTCTCTGGGTCGTCTCCTCTGGGTCATCTGCTCTGGGTCGTCTCCTCTGGGGCGTCTCCTCTGGGCGTCTCCTCTGGGTCGTCTCCTCTGGGGCGTCTCCTCTGGGGCGTCTCCTCTGGGGCGTCTCCTCTGGGGCGTCTCCTCTGGGGGTGTCTCCTCTGGGTCGTCTCCTCTGGGTCGTCTCCTCTGGGTCGTCTCCTCTGGGGGTGTCTCCTCTGGGTCGTCTCCTCTGGGGCGTCTCCTCTGGGTCTTCTCCTCTGGGTCGTCTCCTCTGGGGCCTGGGTTGTCTCCTCTGGGTCGTCTCCTCTGGGGCCTGGGTCGTCTCCTTTGGGGCTTACCAGAATCACGTGACCTAACTAACACAGGAATTCTTCATGGACTGTATGAATGTTTGAGGCACGACAACAATAGATGTTAGAGCCAAGTTAGTTTGTTTGTTTTTCTAAACGAGTGTGTGGATAATTGCAATCTGTATTTCGTCACCTGTTGCAGTTGGATGGAAAAACAGCAGTAATTGAGCCTGAAACACACTCACCCACGCATACATAAACAACCGTTCTTATATAATGGAAACAAGAACAATTAGCGAGGACAACTGAGGAATGTTTAAAACAGTTTCCAATGTGCTACATTCTACCACACACACACACACTACGTTCTAATAGGCCAGCGGGGGAATTCCTAGTGTGACCAGTGTCGAAATGATCCCAAATATTTCCAAATAGTGACTGTCACTCCAGCTGCCTGAACCTGATGAGGTTTATAAATGCCTTGTATATTATACTATGTTGCAACAGTGCATGCCACGTGAGGCTGAGAGAGACAAGGCTGAACACACAAGTAGCAGCTGTTCTGGGCCAATCTTCTGGAAGAGAGAGCACATACTGTGCCTGACTGCCTGGAGAAGTACTGGAGCAGAGGAGACAGAATGGACTTAGTCAGGGTTGCTCAGTTGGCATGTTGAGAGGAACGGAGGGGGGAGGGGAGGAGGGGAAGGAGAAGAGAGGAGAGGAGAGTGCAAGGGAGGGGAGGGGAGGATAGGATAGGATAGGACGGGGAGGACAGGGAGCATAGGGGAGGGGAGGGAAAGGAGAGGGAGGGGGAGTTGAGGGGAGGGCAGGGGAGTAGAGCGAGTGGAGCGGAGGAGAGTAGGGAAGGAGAGGACAGGAGAGGGGAGGGGGAGAGGGGAGGAGAGGAGAGGCTGTTCTCTCTACTCCCTGGTCTCCTGCTGAGCTGCCATGCATGTCTGTTGACAGCCACCTTTACCTCTTACCTGCGTCCATCTACAGGTCAGCTAAAGGACATAGGAGAGGAGACAGCTAAAGGACATAGGAGAGGAGACAGCTACAGGACATAGGAGAGGAGACAGCTAAAGGACATAGGAGAGGAGACAGCTAAAGGACATAGGAGAGGAGACAGCTAAAGGACATAGGAGAGGAGACAGCTAAAGGACATAGGAGAGGAGACAGCTAAAGGACATAGGAGAGGAGACAGCTAAAGGACATAGGAGAGGAGACAGCTAAAGGACATAGGAGAGGAGACAGCTAAAGGACATAGGAGAGGAGACAGCTAAAGGACATAGGAGAGGAGACAGCTACAGGACATAGGAGAGGAGACAGCTAAAGGACATAGGAGAGGAGACAGCTACAGGACATAGGAGAGGAGACAGCTAAAGGACATAGGAGAGGAGACAGCTACAGGACATAGGAGAGGAGACAGCTAAAGGACATAGGAGAGGAGACAGCTAAAGGACATAGGAGAGGAGACAGCTAAAGGACATAGGAGAGGAGACAGCTAAAGGACATAGGAGAGGAGACAGCTAAAGGACATAGGAGAGGAGACAGCTACAGGACATAGGAGAGGAGACAGCTACAGAACATAGGAGAGGAGACAGCTACAGGACATAGGAGAGGAGACAGCTAAAGGACATAGGAGAGGAGACAGCTACAGAACATAGGAGAGGAGACAGCTACAGGACATAGGAGAGGAGACAGCTAAAGGACATAGGAGAGGAGACAGCTAAAGGACATAGGAGAGGAGACAGCTAAAGGACATAGGAGAGGAGACAGCTACAGGACATAGGAGAGGAGACAGCTAAAGGACATAGGAGAGGAGACAGCTACAGGACATAGGAGAGGAGACAGCTAAAGGACATAGGAGAGGAGACAGCTACAGGACATAGGAGAGGAGACAGCTAAAGGACATAGGAGAGGAGACAGCTAAAGGACATAGGAGAGGAGACAGCTACAGGACATAGGAGAGGAGACAGCTAAAGGACATAGGAGAGGAGACAGCTAAAGGACATAGGAGAGGAGACAGCTACAGGACATAGGAGAGGAGACAGCTAAAGGACATTGGAGAGGAGACAGCTAAGGACATAGGAGAGGAGACAGCTAAAGGACATAGGAGAGGAGACAGCTACAGGACATAGGAGAGGAGACAGCTAAAGGACATAGGAGAGGAGACAGCTAAAGGACATAGGAGAGGAGACAGCTACAGGACATAGGAGAGGAGACAGCTAAAGGACATAGGAGAGGAGACAGCTAAAGGACATAGGAGAGGAGACAGCTAAAGGACATAGGAGAGGAGACAGCTACAGGACATAGGAGAGGAGACAGCTACAGGACATAGGAGAGGAGACAGCTACAGGACATAGGAGAGGAGACAGCTAAAGGACATAGGAGGAGGAGACAGCTAAAGGACATAGGAGAGGAGACAGCTAAAGGACATAGGAGAGGAGACAGCTAAGGACATAGGAGAGGAGACAGCTAAAGGACATAGGAGAGGAGACAGCTAAAGGACATAGGAGAGGAGACAGCTAAAGGACATAGGAGAGGAGACAGCTAGGACAGGAGAGGAGACAGCTACAGGACATAGGAGAGGAGACAGCTACAGGACATAGGAGAGGAGACAGCTACATAGGAGAGGAGACAGCTACAGGACATAGGAGAGGAGACAGCTAAAGGACATAGGAGAGGAGACAGCTAAAGGACATAGGAGAGGAGACAGCTACAGGACATAGGAGAGGAGACAGCTAGGACATAGGAGAGGAGACAGCTAAAGGACATAGGAGAGGAGACAGCTAAAGGACATAGGAGAGGAGACAGCTACAGGACATAGGAGAGGAGAGAGCTAAAGGACATAGGAGAGGAGACAGCTACAGGACATAGGAGAGGAGACAGCTAAAGGACATAGGAGAGGAGACAGCTAAAGGACATAGGAGAGGAGACAGCTACAGGACATAGGAGAGGAGACAGCTAAAGGACATAGGAGAGGAGACAGCTAAAGGACATAGGAGAGGAGACAGCTAAAGGACATAGGAGAGGAGACAGCTACAGGACATAGGAGAAGAGACAGCTAAAGGACATAGGAGAGGAGACAGCTAAAGGACATAGGAGAGGAGACAGCTACAGGACATAGGAGAGGAGACAGCTAAAGGACATAGGAGAGGAGACAGCTACAGGACATAGGAGAGGAGACAGCTACAGGACATAGGAGAGGAGACAGCTAAAGGACATAGGAGAGGAGACAGCTACAGGACATAGGAGAGGAGACAGCTAAAGGACATAGGAGAGGAGACAGCTAAAGGACATAGGAGAGGAGACAGCTAAAGGACATAGGAGAGGAGACAGCTACAGGACATAGGAGAGGAGACAGCTAAAGGACATAGGAGAGGAGACAGCTAAAGGACATAGGAGAGGAGACAGCTAAAGGACATAGGAGAGGAGACAGCTACAGGACACAGGAGAGGAGACAGCTACAGGACATAGGAGAGGAGGCAGCTAAAGGACATAGGAGAGGAGACAGCTAAAGGACATAGGAGAGGAGATAGCTACAGGACATAGGAGAGGAGACAGCTACAGGACATAGGAGAGGAGACAGCTACAGGACATAGGAGAGGAGACAGCTAAAGGACATAGGAGAGGAGACAGCTACAGGACATAGGAGAGGAGACAGCTAAAGGACATAGGAGAGGAGACAGCTAAAGGACATAGGAGAGGAGACAGCTAAAGGACATAGGAGAGGAGACAGCTACAGGACATAGGAGAGGAGACAGTTACAGGACATAGGAGAGGAGACAGCTAAAGGACATAGGAGAGGAGACAGCTAAAGGACATAGGAGAGGAGACAGCTACAGGACATAGGAGAGGAGACAGCTACAGAACATAGGAGAGGAGACAGCTACAGGACATAGGAGAGGAGACAGCTAAAGGACATAGGAGAGGAGACAGCTACAGAACATAGGAGAGGAGACAGCTACAGGACATAGGAGAGGAGACAGCTAAAGGACATAGGAGAGGAGACAGCTAAAGGACATAGGAGAGGAGACAGCTAAAGGACATAGGAGAGGAGACAGCTACAGGACATAGGAGAGGAGACAGCTAAAGGACATAGGAGAGGAGACAGCTACAGGACATAGGAGAGGAGACAGCTAAAGGACATAGGAGAGGAGACAGCTACAGGACATAGGAGAGGAGACAGCTAAAGGACATAGGAGAGGAGACAGCTAAAGGACATAGGAGAGGAGACAGCTACAGGACATAGGAGAGGAGACAGCTAAAGGACATAGGAGAGGAGACAGCTAAAGGACATAGGAGAGGAGACAGCTAAAGGACATAGGAGAGGAGACAGCTACAGGACATAGGAGAGGAGACAGCTAAAGGACATAGGAGAGGAGACAGCTAAAGGACATAGGAGAGGAGACAGCTACAGGACATAGGAGAGGAGACAGCTAAAGGACATAGGAGAGGAGACAGCTACAGGACATAGGAGAGGAGACAGCTACAGGACATAGGAGAGGAGACAGCTACAGGACATAGGAGAGGAGACAGATAAAGGACATAGGAGAGGAGACAGCTAAAGGACATAGGAGAGGAGACAGCTAAAGGACATAGGAGAGGAGACAGATACAGGACATAGGAGAGGAGACAGCTAAAGGACATAGGAGAGGAGACAGCTAAAGGACATAGGAGAGGAGACAGCTAAAGGACATAGGAGAGGAGACAGCTACAGGACATAGGAGAGGAGACAGCTAAAGGACATAGGAGAGGAGACAGCTAAAGGACATAGGAGAGGAGACAGCTAAAGGACATAGGAGAGGAGACAGCTACAGGACATAGGAGAGGAGACAGCTAAAGGACATAGGAGAGGAGACAGCTACAGGACATAGGAGAGGAGACAGCTAAAGGACATAGGAGAGGAGACAGCTAAAGGACATAGGAGAGGAGACAGCTACAGGACATAGGAGAGGAGACAGCTAAAGGACATAGGAGAGGAGACAGCTAAAGGACATAGGAGAGGAGACAGCTAAAGGACATAGGAGAGGAGACAGCTACAGGACATAGGAGAGGAGACAGCTAAAGGACATAGGAGAGGAGAGAGCTAAAGGACATAGGAGAGGAGATAGCTACAGGACATAGGAGAGGAGACAGCTACAGGACATAGGAGAGGAGACAGCTAAAGGACATAGGAGAGGAGACAGCTACAGGACATAGGAGAGGAGACAGCTAAAGGACATAGGAGAGGAGACAGCTAAAGGACATAGGAGAGGAGACAGCTACAGGACATAGGAGAGGAGACAGCTACAGAACATAGGAGAGGAGACAGCTACAGGACATAGGAGAGGAGACAGCTAAAGGACATAGGAGAGGAGACAGCTACAGAACATAGGAGAGGAGACAGCTACAGGACATAGGAGAGGAGACAGCTAAAGGACATAGGAGAGGAGACAGCTAAAGGACATAGGAGAGGAGACAGCTAAAGGACATAGGAGAGGAGACAGCTACAGGACATAGGAGAGGAGACAGCTAAAGGACATAGGAGAGGAGACAGCTACAGGACATAGGAGAGGAGACAGCTAAAGGACATAGGAGAGGAGACAGCTACAGGACATAGGAGAGGAGACAGCTAAAGGACATAGGAGAGGAGACAGCTACAGGACATAGGAGAGGAGACAGCTAAAGGACATAGGAGAGGAGACAGCTACAGGACATAGGAGAGGAGACAGCTAAAGGACATAGGAGAGGAGACAGCTACAGGACATAGGAGAGGAGACAGCTAAAGGACATAGGAGAGGAGACAGCTAAAGGACATAGGAGAGGAGACAGCTACAGGACATAGGAGAGGAGACAGCTAAAGGACATAGGAGAGGAGACAGCTAAAGGACATAGGAGAGGAGACAGCTAAAGGACATAGGAGAGGAGACAGCTACAGGACATAGGAGAGGAGACAGCTAAAGGACATAGGAGAGGAGACAGCTAAAGGACATAGGAGAGGAGACAGCTACAGGACATAGGAGAGGAGACAGCTAAAGGACATAGGAGAGGAGACAGCTACAGGACATAGGAGAGGAGACAGCTACAGGACATAGGAGAGGAGACAGCTACAGGACATAGGAGAGGAGACAGCTAAAGGACATAGGAGAGGAGACAGCTAAAGGACATAGGAGAGGAGACAGCTAAAGGACATAGGAGAGGAGACAACTACAGGACATAGGAGAGGAGACAGCTAAAGGACATAGGAGAGGAGACAGCTAAAGGACATAGGAGAGGAGACAGCTAAAGGACATAGGAGAGGAGACAGCTACAGGACATAGGAGAGGAGACAGCTAAAGGACATAGGAGAGGAGACAGCTAAAGGACATAGGAGAGGAGACAGCTAAAGGACATAGGAGAGGAGATAGCTACAGGACATAGGAGAGGAGACAGCTACAGGACATAGGAGAGGAGACAGCTACAGGACATAGGAGAGGAGACAGCTAAAGGACATAGGAGAGGAGACAGCTACAGGACATAGGAGAGGAGACAGCTAAAGGACATAGGAGAGGAGACAGCTAAAGGACATAGGAGAGGAGACAGCTAAAGGACATACGAGAGGAGACAGCTACAGGACATAGGAGAGGAGACAGCTACAGGACATAGGAGAGGAGACAGCTAAAGGACATAGGAGAGGAGACAGCTACAGGACATAGGAGAGGAGACAGCTAAAGGACATAGGAGAGGAGACAGCTAAAGGACATAGGAGAGGAGACAGCTAAAGGACATAGGAGAGGAGACAGCTAAAGGACATAGGAGAGGAGACAGCTAAAGGACATAGGAGAGGAGACAGCTAAAGGACATAGGAGAGGAGACAGCTAAAGGACATAGGAGAGGAGACAGCTAAAGGACATAGGAGAGGAGACAGCTAAAGGACATAGGAGAGGAGACATCTAAAGGACATAGGAGAGGAGACAGCTAAAGGACATAGGAGAGGAGACAGCTAAAGGACATAGGAGAGGAGACAGCTAAAGGACATAGGAGAGGAGACAGCTAAAGGACATAGGAGAGGAGACAGCTACAGGACATAGGAGAGGAGACAGCTAAAGGACATAGGAGAGGAGACAGCTACAGGACATAGGAGAGGAGACAGCTAAAGGACATAGGAGAGGAGACAGCTAAAGAACATAGGAGAGGAGACAGCTAAAGGACATAGGAGAGGAGACAGCTAAAGGACATAGGAGAGGAGACAGCTACAGGACATAGGAGAGGAGACAGCTACAGGACATAGGAGAGGAGACAAACATTTCATGCTGTCTGTCTGTCCATTTCTATGGTACTATTATGAATTCAAAACGACTCAATTTAAGACTTGGGCACCTTTACATTTTTTAATAAACAACAATAACAAATAAGATAATTATAATGATACTAATTATACGAGTTATAACTCCATTATGCAAATAAGAATGTAACAATGTTTTGGAACAGGTTACAGGTATACCGTGTTGCTTTAGAGTATTTCTCTTTTTTTCACACTTTGATTAATTTCCACATTTCCATAATGTGATTCCAGCTCAACAACAACAACATCATGAACAATCACAAGTTCTGTCTGACCATGTTCGGTCTGAATGTAGTGTGTTCTACCTCCATTTAGTTCTGTCTGACCATGCTCGGTCTGTATGGTGCCTGAATGTAGTGTGTTCTACCTCCATTTAGTTCTGTCTGACCATGTTCGGTCTCAATGTAGTGTGTTCTACCTCCATTTAGTTCTGTCTGACCATGTTTGGTCTGAATGTAGTGTGTTCTACCTTCATTTAGTACTGTCTGACCATGTTCGGTCTGAATGTAGTGTGTTCTACCTCCATTTAGTTCTGTCTGACCATGTTCGGTCTGAATGTAGTGTGTTCTACCTCCATTTAGTTCTGTCTGACCATGTTCGGTCTGAATGTAGTGTGTTCTACCTCCATTTAGTTCTGTCTGACCATGTTCGGTCTGAATGTAGTGCGTTCTACCTCCATTTAGTTCTGTCTGACCATGTTCGGTCTGAATGTAGTGTGTTCTACCTCCATTTAGTTCTGTCTGACCATGTTCGGTCTGCATGGTGCCTGAATGTAGTGTGTTCTACCTCCATTTAGTTCTGTCTGACCATGTTCGGTCTGAATGTAGTGTGTTCTACCTCCATTTAGTTCTGTCTGACCATGTTCGGTCTGCATGGTGCCTGAATGTAATGTGTTCTACCTCCATTTAGTTCTGTCTGACCATGTTTGGTCTGCATGGTGCCTGAATGTAATGTGTTCTACCTCCATTTAGTTATGTCTGACCATGTTCGGTCTGCATGGTGCCTGAATGTAGTGTGTTCTACCTCCATTTAGTTATGTCTGACCATGTTCGGTCTGCATGGTGCCTGAATGTAGTGTGTTCTACCTCCATTTAGTTCTGTCTGACCATGTTTGGTCTGAATGTAGTGTGTTCTACCTCCATTTAGTTCTGTCTGACCATGTTCGGTCTGTATGGTGCCTGAATGTAGTGTGTTCTACCTCCATTTAGTTCTGTCTGACCATGTTCGGTCTGAATGTAGTGTGTTCTACCTCCATTTAGTTCTGTCTGACCATGTTCGGTCTGAATGTAGTGTGTTCTACCTCCATTTAGTTCTGTCTGACCATGTTCGGTCTGAATGTAGTGTGTTCTACCTCCATTTAGTTCTGTCTGACCATGTTCGGTCTGAATGTAGTGTGTTCTACCTCCATTTAGTTCTGTCTGACCATGTTCGGTCTGCATGGTGCCTGAATGTAGTGTGTTCTACCTCCATTTAGTTCTGTCTGACCATGTTCGGTCTGCATGTAGTGTGTTCTACCTCCATTCAGTATATGATGTTTACCAGGGTTGGGGTAAATTACATTTTAATTCCAGTCGATTCAGGAAATACACTGAAATTCCAATTATTTTCAATGCTTTTCACTGACGAACATTTGGAATTGGTATTGGAATTTGGTTTACTTTCCGAATTGACTGGAAATGAAAATGGAATCGATCCCAACCCTTATGTTTACAAATCCAGTAAGCATCCCAATCTCCAGTAAAAATACGACAGTGTCTTTCTGTCAACATGTGCCACACGGCTCAGGAATAGGAAAAGGGAAGTGTCCCTGACATGCATTCCAGGCTGCAGCCCGACAGCCCTGTGTGGCCATGTGATAAGCTTGGCTCTAAATCAGCGTGGAATGAAAGGCGGGGGGGAATAGGGGATTGAAATAAGAGAGGTGACCTCAGCTGCTGTGAAGGAAGGGTTCTGTCTGTCGGTCTGTCTGTCTGTCTGTCTGTCTGTCTGTCTGTCTGTCTGTCTGTCTGTCTGTCTGTCTGTCTGTCTGCCTGTCTGCCTGTCTGTCTGCCTGTCTGCCTGTCTGTCTGCCTGTCTGTCTGTCTGTCTGCCTGTCTGTCTGCCAATAAACAGTTGAAGTCGGAAGTTTACATACGCCTTAGCCAAATACATTTAAACTCAGTTTTTCATAATTCCTGATATTTAATCCTAGTAAAAATTCCCTGTTTTAAGTTAGTTAGGATCACCACTTTATTTTAAGAATGTGAAATGTGAGAATAAAAGTAGAGAGAATTATTTACTTCAGCTTTTATTTATTTTATTACATTCCCAGTGGGTCAGAAGTTTACATACACTCAATTAGTATTTGGTATTATTGCCTTTAAATTGTTTAACTTGGGTCTAATGTTTCGGGTAGCCTTTCACAAGCTTCCCACAATAAGTTGGGTGAATTTTGTCCCATTCCTCCTGACAGAGCTGGTGTAACTGAGTCAGGTTTGTAGGCCTCCTGGCTTGGACACGCTTTTTCAGATCTGCCCACACATTTTCTATAGGTTTGAGGTCAGGGATTTTTGATGTCCACTCCAATACCTTGACTTTGTTGTCCTTAAGCCATTTTGCCACAACTTTGGAAGTATGCTTGGGGTCATTGTCCATTTGTAAGACCCATTTGCGACCAAACTTTAACTTCCTGACTGATGTCTTGAGATGTTGCTTCAATATATCCACATAATTTTCCTTCCGCATGAAGCGATCTATTTTGTGAAGTGCACCAGTCCCTCCTGCAGCAAAGTACCCCCACAACATGATGCTTCCACCCCAGTGCTTCACGGTTAGGATGGTGTTCTTTGGCTTGCAAGTCTACCCCTTTTTCCTCCGAACATAACAATGGTCATTATGGCCAAACAGTTGCATCAGACCAGAGGGTATTTCTCCAAAAATGTACGATCTTTGTCCCCATTTCCAGTTGCAAATTCTACAACAAAAATGCTGAGGTCTTGACTGATTTCTTTTGATTTTCCCATGATGCAAAGAGGCAATGAGTTTGAAGGTAGGCCTTGAAATACACTGCTCCAAAAAAATAAAGGGAACACTGAAACAACACAATGTAACTCCAAGTCAATCACACTTCTGTGAAATCAAACTGTCCACTTAGGAAGCAACACTGATTGACAATAAATGTCACATGCTGTTGTGCAAATGGAGAGACAACAGGTGGAAATTATAGGCAATTAGCAAGACACCCCCTGCAATTTCGCCACTGGCGCCCTGTGCTCTTCACAGATGAAAGCAGGTTCACACTGAGCACATGTGACAGACATGACAGAGTCTGGAGACGCCGTGGAGAACGTTCTGCTGCCTGCAACATCCTCCAGCATGACCGGTTTGGCTGTGGGTCAGTCATGGTGTGGGGTGGCATTTCTTTGGGGGCCGCACAGCCCTCCATGTGCTCGCCAGAGGTAGCCCGACTGCCATTAGGTACCGAGATGAGATCCGCAGACCCCTTGTGAGACCATATGCTGGTGCGGTTGGCCCTGAGTTCCTCCTAATGCAAGACAATGCTAGACCTCATGTGGCTGGAGTGTGTCAGCAGTTCCTGCAAGAGGAAGGCATTGATGCTATGGACTGGCCCGCATGTTTCCCAGACCTGAATCCAATTGAGCACATCTGAGACATCATGTCTCGCTCCATCCACCAACGCCACGTTGCACCACAGACTGTCCAGGAGTTGGCGGATGCTTTAGTCCAGGTCTGGGAGGAGATCCCTCAGGAGACCATCCGCCACCTCATCAGGAGCATGCCCAGGCGTTGTAGGGAGGTCATACAGGCACTTGGAGGCCACACACACACTACTGAGCATCATTTTGACTTGTTTTAAGGACATTGCATCAAAGTTGGATCAGCCTGTAGTGTGGTTTTCCACTTTAATTTTGAGTGTGACTCCAAATCCAGACCTCCATGGGTTGATACATTTGATTTCCATTGATCATTTTTGTGTGATTTTGTTGTCAGCACATTCAACTATGTAAAGAAAAAAGTATTTAAAAATAATATTTCATTCATTCAGATCTCAGATGTGTTATTTTAGTGATCCCTTTATTTTTTTGAGCAGTGCATATCCACAGGTACACCTCCAATTGAGTCAAATTATGTCAATTAGCTTATCAGAAGCTTCTCAAGCCATGACATTTTCTGGAATTTTCCAAGCTGTTTAAAGGTACAGGCAACTGTGTAAACTTCTGACCCACTGGAATTGTGATGCAGTAAATTATAAGTGAAATAATCTGTCTGTAAACAATTGTTGGAAAGATTACTTGTGTCATGCACAAAGTAGATGTCCTAACCGACTTGTCAAAACTGCTAAATGATTCACTACTGTAGTGGCTGTGGATTAGAGAGTCTGCTAAATGATTCACTACTGTAGTGGCTGTGGAGATTAAATGAGTCTGCTAAATGATTCACTACTGTAGTGGCTGAGGATTAGAGAGTCTGCTAAATGATTCACTACTGTAGTGGCTGTGGATTAGAGATTAGAGAGTCTGCTAAATGATTCACTACTGTAGTGGCTGTGGATTAGAGATTAGTCTGCTAAATGATTCACTACTGCTAAATGACTCACTACTGTAAATGATTCACTACTGTAGTGGCTGAGGATTAGAGAGTCTGCTAAATGATTCACTACTGTAGTGGTTGAGGATTAGAGAGTCTGCTAAATGATTCACTACTGTCGTGGCTGAGGATTAGAGAGTCTGCTAAATGATTCACTACTGTAGTGGCTGTGGATTAGAGAGTCTGCTAAATGATTCACTACTGTAGTGGCTGTGGATTAGAGAGTCTGCTAGATGATTCACTACTGTGAGTGGCTGTGGATTAGAGAGTCTGCTAAATGATTCACTACTGTGAGTAGACAGTAGAAATGTAATGTACAGTGGCAAGAAAAAGTAGGTGAACCCTTTGGAAATACCTGGATTTCTGCATAAATTAGTCATAACAGCTGATCTGATCTTCCTCTAGGTCACAACAACAGACAAACACAGACTGATTATACTAATAACACACAAACAAGTATTTCTATTTTTCTATCTCTATATTGAAAACATAATTTAAATATTCACAGTGTAGGTTGGAAAAAGTATGAACCTGGAGTCCCAAGGCTCAATGAGTCCTGTCCAAAAGATAAGTCAGCTAACCTGAGTCAGGAGTCAGCTAACCTGGAGTCAGGAGTCAGGAGTAACCTGGAGTCAGGAGTCAGCTAACCTGGAGTCCAATCAATGAGACCAGATTGGAGATGTTGGTTAGAACTGCTCTGCTCTATAAAAAAACACTCACAAAATGTGAGTTTGCTATTCACAAGAGGCATTGCCTGATGTGAACCATCCCTCGACCAAAAGTGATCTCAGAAAGACGTAAGATGAACAATTGTTGACTTGATAAAGCTGGAAAGGCTTACAGAAGTATCTCTAAAAGCCTTGATGTTCATCAGTCCACAGTAAGACACATTGTGTATGAATGGAGAAAGTTCATCACTGTTGCTACTCTCCCTAGGACTGGCCGTCCTGCAAAGATGACTGCAAGAGCACAGAACAGAATGTTCAACGAGGTTAAGAAGAATCCTAGAGTGTCAGCTAAAGACTTACAGAAATCTCTGGAACATGCTAACATCTCTGTTGACGAGTCTACGATACGTAAAACACTAAACAAGAATGGTGTTCATGGGAGGACACCACGGAAGAAACCACTGCTGTCCAAACAAAAAAAACATTGCTGCACGTCTGAAGTTTGCAAAAGTGCATCTGAATGTTCCACAGCGCTTCTGGCAAAATATTCTGTGGGCAGATGAAACTACAGTTGAGTTGTTTGGAAGGAACACAACACTATGTGTGGAGAAAAAAAGGCATAGCACACCAACATCAAAACCTCATCCCAACTGTAAAGTATGGTAGAGGGAGTATCACGGATTGCTTTGCTGCCTCAGGGCCTGGACAGCTTGCTATCATCGACGGAAAAATAAATTCCCAAGTGTAACAAGACATTTTGCAGGAGAATGTTAGGCTACCTGTCCGCCAATTGAAGCCCAACAGAAGTTGGATGATGCAACAGGACAACGACCCAAAACACAGAAGTAAATCAACAACAGAATGACTTCAACAGAAGAAATACGCCTTCTGGAGTGGCCCAGTCAGAGTCCTGACCTCAAAAGTGGTCCAGCCTTCTGGAGTGGCCCAGTCAGAGTCCTGACCTCAACCCAAGTGGTCCAGCCTTCTGGAGTGGCCCAGTCAGAGTCCTGACCTCAACCCAAGTGGCCCAGCCTTCTGGAGTGGCCCAGTCAGAGTCCTGGCCTCAACCCAAGTGGCCCAGCCTTCTGGAGTGGCCCAGTCAGAGTCCTGGCCTCAACCCAAGTGGCCCAGCCTTCTGGAGTGGCCCAGTCAGAGTCCTGACCTCAACCCAAGTTGCCCAGCCTTCTGGAGTGGCCCAGTCAGAGTCCTGGCCTCAACCCAAGTGGCCCAGCCTTCTGGAGTGGCCCAGTCAGAGTCCTGACCTCAACCCAAGTGGCCCAGCCTTCTGGAGTGGCCCAGTCAGAGTCCTGGCCTCAACCCAAGTGGCCCAGCCTTCTGGAGTGGCCCAGTCAGAGTCCTGACCTCAACCCAAGTGGCCCAGCCTTCTGGAGTGGCCCAGTCAGAGTCCTGACCTCAACCCAAGTGGCCCAGCCTTCTGGAGTGGCCCAGTCAGAGTCCTGACCTCAACCCAAGTGGCCCAGCCTTCTGGAGTGGCCCAGTCAGAGTCCTGACCTCAACCCAAGTGGCCCAGCCTTCTGGAGTGACCCAGTCAGAGTCCTGACCTCAACCCGATTGAGATGCTGTGGCATGACCTCGAGAGCAGTTCACACCAGACATCCTAAGAATATTGCTGAACTGAAACAGTTTTGTAAAGAGGAATGGTCCAAAAGTCCTCCTGACCGTTGTTAAGGTGTGATGTGCAAATACAAAACGTTTGGCTGTTTATTGCTGCCAAAGGAGGGTCAGCCAGTTATTAAATCCAAGGGTTCACATACTTTTCCCACCCTGCACTGTGAATGTTTACACGGTGTGTTCAATAAAGACACAACAACGTATAATTGTTTGCGTTATTAGTTTAAGCAGACTGTGTTTGTCTATTGTTGTGACCTAGATGAAGTTCAGATCAAATTTGATGACCAATTTATGCAGAAATCCAGGTAATTCCAAAGGGTTCACATACTTTTTCTTGCCACTGTATAGACCCTACATACCACAACACAAGTGATGGGACATCTGGGAAAGCATTGAAAGCAGCCTGCAGATCATATGATTGACAGATGCGGTGACTGAGTTGACCCTGTGTTAATGTTCAATTAACTTAATGTAAAGTAGGGGGACAAGGGGATAAGGGAATAAGAGGACAGGGGGACAGGGGAGAGGGGGGGGGACAGGGGGGGATAAGGGGATAGGGGGACAGGGGGATAAGGGGACAGGGGGACAGGGGGATAAGGGGACAGGGGGACAGGGGGACAGGGGGGGGGAGGGAATAAGAGGACAGGGGGAGAGGGGGACAGGGGGACAGGGGGATAAGGGGACAGGGGGACAAGGGTATAAGGGAATAAGAGGACAGGGGGACAGGGGGACAGGGGGATGGGGGATAAGGGGATAGGGGGACAGGGGGATAAGGGGGGACAGGGGGACAGGGGGATAAGGGGACAGGGGGATAAGGGGACAGGGGGACAGGGGGATAAGGGGACAGGGTGATAAGGGGACAGGGGGACAGGGGAATATGGGGACAGGGGGATAAGGGGACAGGGGACGGGGGACAGGGGGATAAGGGGACAGGGGCATAAGGGGACAGGGGGATAAGGGGACAGGGGGACAAGGGGCATTAGATAAGTATCTGTTGGACCACAGGTTCTCTGTGATGTGGTGACTGTGGGACACTTCTCTGATCTGAGCAGACTGTTAGAGACCAGGTTCCTACATGGAGGGATGGATTACACAAAGACATACTGCAGTTTGTCTCTCTGTCCTCTACACATTACACAAAGACATATTGCAGTTTGTCTCTCTGTCTTCTACACATTACACAAAGACATACTGCAGTTTGTCTCTCTGTCTTCTACACATTACACAAAGACATATTGCAGTTTGTCTCTCTGTCTTCTACACATTACACAAAGACATATTGCAGTTTGTCTCTCTGTCCTCTACACATTACACAAAGACATGCTGCAGTTTGTCTCTCTGTCTTCTACACATTACACAAAGACATATTGCAGTTTGTCTCTCTGTCTTCTACACATTACACAAAGACATATTGCAGTTTGTCTCTCTGTCTTCTACACATTACACAAAGACATATTGCAGTTTGTCTCTCTGTCTTCTACACATTACACAAAGACATATTGCAGTTTGTCTCTCTGTCCTCTACACATTACACAAAGACATGCTGCAGTTTGTCTCTCTGTCTTCTACACATTACACAAAGACATGCAGCAGTTTGTCTCTCCGTCCTCTACACATTACACAAAGACATACTGCAGTTTGTCTCTCTGTCCTCTACACATTACACAAAGACATACTGCAGTTTGTCTCTCTGTCCTCTACACATTACACAAAGACATACTGCAGTCTGTTTGTCTCTCTGTCCTCTACACATTACACAAAGACATACTGCAGTCTGTTTGTCTCTCTGTCCTCTACACATTACACAAAGACATACTGCAGTCTGTTTGTCTCTCTGTCCTCTACACATTACACAAAGACATATTGCAGTCTGTTTGTCTCTCTGTCCTCTACACATTACACAAAGACATATTGCAGTCTGTTTGTCTCTCTGTCCTCTACACATTACACAAAGACATATTGCAGTCTGTCTCTCTGTCCTCTACACATTACACAAAGACATACTGCAGTCTGTTTGTCTCTCCGTCCTCTACACATTACACAAAGACATATTGCAGTCTGTCTCTCTGTCCTCTACACATTACACAAAGACATACTGCAGTTTGTCTCTCTGTCCTCTACACATTACACAAAGACATACTGCAGTCTGTTTGTCTCTCTGTCCTCTACACATTACACAAAGACATACTGCAGTCTGTTTGTCTCTCTGTCCTCTACACATTACACAAAGACATACTGCAGTCTGTTTGTCTCTCTGTCCTCTACACATTACACAAAGACATACTGCAGTCTGTTTGTCTCTCTGTCCTCTACACATTACACAAAGACATATTGTAGTCTGTTTGTCTCTCTGTCCTCTACACATTACACAAAGACATACTGCAGTCTGTTTGTCTCTCTGTCCTCTACACATTACACAAAGACATACTGCAGTCTGTTTGTCTCTCTGTCCTCTACACATTACACAAAGACATATTGTAGTCTGTTTGTCTCTCTGTCCTCTACACATTACACAAAGACATACTGCAGTCTGTTTGTCTCTCCGTCCTCTACACATTACACAAAGACATACTGCAGTCTGTCTCTCTGTCCTATACACATTACACAAAGACATATTGCAGTCTGTTTGTCTCTCTGTCCTCTACACATTACACAAAGACATACTGCAGTCTGTTTGTCTCTCCGTCCTCTACACATTACACAAAGACATACTGCAGTCTGTTTGTCTCTCTGTCCTCTACACATTACACAAAGACATACTGCAGTCTGTTTGTCTCTCTGTCCTCTACACATTACACAAAGACATACTGCAGTCTGTTTGTCTCTCTGTCCTCTACACATTACACAAAGACATACTGCAGTCTGTTTGTCTCTCCGTCCTCTACACATTACACAAAGACATATTGCAGTCTGTTTGTCTCTCTGTCCTCTACACATTACACAAAGACATACTGCAGTCTGTTTTCTCTCTGTCCTCTACACATTACAAAAGACATACTGCAGTCTGTTTGTCTCTCTGTCCTCTACACATTACACAAAGACATATTGCAGTCTGTTTGTCTCTCTGTCCTCTACACATTACACAAAGACATACTGCAGTCTGTTTGTCTCTCTGTCCTCTACACATTACACAAAGACATATTGCAGTTGTTTGTCTCTCTGTCCTCTACACATTAAGAACACAAAGACATATTGCAGTCTGTCTGTCTCTGTCCTCTACACATTACACAAAGACATACTGCAGTCTGTTTGTCTCTCTGTCCTCTACACATTACACAAAGACATACTGCAGTCTGTTTGTCTCTCTGTCCTCTACACATTACACAAAGACATACTGCAGTCTGTTTGTCTCTCTGTCCTCTACACATTACACAAAGACATATGCAGTCTGTTTGTCTCTCTGTCCTCTACACATTACACAAAGACATACTGCAGTCTGTTTGTCTCTCTGTCCTCTACACATTACACAAAGACATACTGCAGTCTGTTTGTCTCTCTGTCCTCTACACATTACACAAAGACATACTGCAGTCTGTTTGTCTCTCTGTCCTCTACACATTACACAAAGACATACTGCAGTCTGTTTGTCTCTCTGTCCTCTACACATTACACAAAGACATATTGCAGTCTGTTTGTCTCTCTGTCCTCTACACATTACACAAAGACATACTGCAGTCTGTTTGTCTCTCTGTCCTCTACACATTACACAAAGACATACTGCAGTTTGTCTCTCTGTCCTCTACACATTACACAAAGACATACTGCAGTCTGTTTGTCTCTCTGTCCTCTACACATTACACAAAGACATACTGCAGTCTGTTTGTCTCTCTGTCCTCTACACATTACACAAAGACATACTGCAGTCTGTTTGTCTCTCTGTCCTCTACACATTACACAAAGACATACTGCAGTCTGTCTCTCTGTCCTCTACACATTACACAAAGACATACTGCAGTCTGTTTGTCTCTCTGTCCTCTACACATTACACAAAGACATACTGCAGTCTGTTTGTCTCTCTGTCCTCTACACATTACACAAAGACATACTGCAGTCTGTTTGTCTCTCTGTCCTCTACACATTACACAAAGACATACTGCAGTCTGTCTGTCTCTGTCCTCTACACATTACACAAAGACATACTGCAGTCTGTTTGTCTCTCTGTCCTCTACACATTACACAAAGACATACTGCAGTCTGTTTGTCTCTCTGTCCTCTACACATTACACAAAGACATACTGCAGTCTGTTTGTCTCTCTGTCCTCTACACATTACACAAAGACATACTGCAGTCTGTTTGTCTCTCTGTCCTCTACACATTACACAAAGACATACTGCAGTCTGTTTGTCTCTCCGTCCTCTACACATTACACAAAGACATACTGCAGTCTGTTTGTCTCTCTGTCCTCTACACATTACACAAAGACATACTGCAGTCTGTTTGTCTCTCTGTCCTCTACACATTACACAAAGACATACTGCAGTCTGTTTGTCTCTCTGTCCTCTACACATTACACAAAGACATATTGCAGTCTGTTTGTCTCTCTGTCCTCTACACATTACACAAAGACATACTGCAGTCTGTTTGTCTCTCTGTCCTCTACACATTACACAAAGACATACTGCAGTCTGTTTGTCTCTCTGTCCTCTACACATTACACAAAGACATACTGCAGTCTGTTTGTCTCTCTGTCCTCTACACATTACACAAAGACATATTGCAGTCTGTTTGTCTCTCTGTCCTCTACACATTACACAAAGACATACTGCAGTCTGTTTGTCTCTCTGTCCTCTACACATTACACAAAGACATACTGCAGTCTGTTTGTCTCTCTGTCCTCTACACATTACACAAAGACATACTGCAGTCTGTTTGTCTCTCTGTCCTCTACACATTACACAAAGACATACTGCAGTCTGTTTGTCTCTCTGTCCTCTACACATTACACAAAGACATACTGCAGTCTGTTTGTCTCTCTGTCCTCTACACATTACACAAAGACATACTGCAGTCTGTTTGTCTCTCTGTCCTCTACACATTACACAAAGACATACTGCAGTTTGTCTCTCTGTCCTCTACACATTACACAAAGACATACTGCAGTCTGTTTGTCTCTCCGTCCTCTACACATTACACAAAGACATACTGCAGTCTGTCTCTCTGTCCTATACACATTACACAAAGACATATTGCAGTCTGTTTGTCTCTCTGTCCTCTACACATTACACAAAGACATACTGCAGTCTGTTTGTCTCTCCGTCCTCTACACATTACACAAAGACATATTGCAGTCTGTTTGTCTCTCTGTCCTCTACACATTACACAAAGACATACTGCAGTCTGTTTGTCCAGACAGACTTTTTAAAGAGAATAATTCTGTTATTTTGGCTTTGAAACTTCAAAACAAAAGAGAGTGTCGGCTTGTCGCTCGGCAGGAACACAAATTGTGTTTGTGAAAAGTATGTCTAAATTGCAGCGTTTTCTACGGCGTCGACAGCGAGGAAGGAGAGGAGAGTGGGACTTTGACAAAGGAGAGAAATGGCATAGTGTGGCATAACATGAATAACCACCACGCTGCATTTTGGTCCGCCTCTACTTCACCTAAAGAAAGCCGTTACAGCCGTTACAGCCGTTACAGCCGTTACAGCGAGGAAGGAGAGGAGAGTGGTACTTTAGGAAGGTAGTTTTACAAGGCGGTGTAAACTGGGTAGGATTATATGGCTGACAAAGGAGAGAAATGGCACAGTGTTGTTGTCACACCCTGACCATAGTTTGCTTTGTATGTTTCTATGTTTTGGTTGGTCAGGGTGTGATCTGAGTGGGCATTCTATGTTGGATGTCTAGTTTGTCTAGTTCTATGTTTGGGCCTGATATGGTTCTCAATCAGAGGCAGGTGTTCGTCATTGTCTCTGATTGGGAACCATATTTAGGTAGCCTGTTTGGTGTTGGGTTTTGTGGGTGATTGTCCTTGTTCCTGTCTCTGTGTTACTTTGCACCAGTATTAGGCTGTTGCGGTTTTCGTGTTACGTTTATTGTTTTTGTATTTGATTCGTGTTTATTTTGTTTTATTAAACATGGATCTCAATAGCCACGCCGCATTTTGGTCCGCCTCTCTTTCACCTAGAGAAAACAGTTACAGTTGTAAACATTATCGTACTCTCTCTCTCTCTCTTTTCTTTTTACAATTTCTGTCTCTTTTATAGTGTTTCTGTGTGGGCAGAAAATCCCAACCACACTGCAGGTCATAGTGAGTTCAGTAGGGACGCTTTTTAAGAGCAATGGCTCCGTCTCAAATGACACCCTATTCCCTATATAGGGCTCTGGTCAAAAGTAGTGCACTATGTAGGGAATAGGGTGCCATGTGGGACCCTAGGAGATAAAAGGTGTGACCAGAACCCTTTCCATTTATAGTCTGTGGCTCAATGTGTTCCACTTCAGTATTAGTTCTGGAGATATTGGATACGGACTCAATGTTCTCTAAAACACGCTTATATAAACGGAAGATTTGGACAATTTTTTTTTGTCTCCTTTTTAACCAAGTCAACGATGAGGTTGGTTTATAATAAAGTTAAATTTAATCAAAAATCAACCAAAATGCAATGTTGATTGAAGGTGTTTTCCCGGTGGAACATCATCTACGGATGAGAGAGACTGTAGCTCCATATGTTTCTCAGTTGTCATTTATATATCTGTACGTCTAAGCAACACCAGGGCCCATTGTCCAAACTAGTGCACTGTATAGGGAACTCAACCAATCAAATGTATTTATAAAGCCCTTCTTACATCAGCTGATGTCACAAAGTGCTGTACAGAGACCCAGCCTAAAAACCCAAACAGCAAGCAATGCCAGTGTAGAAGCACGGTGGCTAGGAAAAACTCCCTAGAAAGGCCAGAACCTAGGAAGAAACCTAGAGAGGAACCAGGCTCTGAGGGGTGGCCAGTCCTCTTCTGACTGTACCAGTTATCGATTAGAAACCTAGAGAGATACCAGGCTCTGAGGGGTGGCCAGTCCTCTTCCGGCTGTGCCAGGTAGATATAGAGACTCAGCCTAGTGCACTACTTCAGTCACTTCAGACTCAGCCTAGTGCGCTACTTCAGTCACTTCAGACTCAGCCTAGTGCACTACTTTTTATTTATTTATTTTATTTCACCTTTATTTAACCAGGTAGGCAAGTTGAGAACAAGTTCTCATTTACAATTGCGACCTGGCCAAGATAAAGCAAAGCAGTTCGACAGATACAACGACACAGAGTTACACATGGAGTAAAACAAACATACAGTCAATAATACAGTAGAAACAAGTCTATATACAATGTGAGCAAATGAGGTGAGAAGGGAGGTAAAGGCAAAAAAGGCCATGGTGGCAAAGTAAATACAATATAGCAAGTAAAACACTGGAATGGTAGTTTTGCAATGGAAGAATGTGCAAAGTAGAAATAAAAATAATGGGGTGCAAAGGAGCAAAATAAATAAATAAATAAAAATTAAATACAGTTGGGAAAGAGGTAGTTGTTTGGGCTAAATTATAGGTGGGCTATGTACAGGTGCAGTCATCTGTGAGCTGCTCTGACAGTTGGTGCTTAAAGCTAGTGAAGGAGATAAGTGTTTCCAGTTTCAGAGATTTTTGTAGTTCGTTCCAGTCATTGGCAGCAGAGAACTGGAAGGAGAGGCGGCCAAAGAAAGAATTGGTTTTGGGGGTGACTAGAGAGATATACCTGCTGGAGCGTGTGCTACAGGTGGGAGATGCTATGGTGACCAGTGAGCTGAGATAAGGGGGACTTTACCTAGCAGGGTCTTGTAGATGACATGGAGCCAGTGGGTTTGGCGACGAGTATGAAGCGAGGGCCAGCCAATGAGAGCGTACAGGTCGCAATGGTGGGTAGTATATGGGGCTTTGGTGACAAAACGGATTGCACTGTGATAGACTGCATCCAATTTGTTGAGTAGGGTATTGGAGGCTATTTTGTAAATGACATCGCCAAAGTCGAGGATCGGTAGGATAGTCAGTTTTACTAGGGTAAGCTTGGCGGCGTGAGTGAAGGAGGCTTTGTTGCGGAATAGAAAGCCGACTCTTGATTTGATTTTCGATTGGAGATGTTTGATATGAGTCTGGAAGGAGAGTTTGCAGTCTAGCCAGACACCTAGGTACTTATAGATGTCTACATATTCAAGGTCGGAACCATCCAGGGTGGTGATGCTAGTCGGGCATGCGGGTGCAGGCAGCGATCGGTTGAAAAGCATGCATTTGGTTTTACTAGCGTTTAAGAGCAGTTGGAGGCCACGGAAGGAGTGTTGTATGGCATTGAAGCTTGTTTGGAGGTTAGATATCACAGTGTCCAATGACGGGCCGAAAGTATATAGAATGGTGTCGTCTGCGTAGAGGTGGATCAGGGAATCGCAATAGAGAAACAATCAGAAATAATTGTATCTCGTCACAGCCCTTGGTCAGTAAATGTTGTTTCCACATCTCTTCATAATTAGCACATTGCATAATGAGCCCAGTGTTTTCTGAGGTAATGAAAGAGATGAAGGTATAATGAGAATCAAGTATGAAGTCGTTTGACCTATTTGTGAGACACGGGGTAGCTAACCGTCTAACGGTCTGTCACCTGTAACTAGACTACAAGGTTGATTTAGTGTGTTTTTCTAATGAAATCAGGATAAAGCAGAGACACATGCAGCCCCCAGGGAGTTAGGGTTATTTACCTCAGCATGAAACAGCTCTTTTCTTGGAGAGAATAGCTGTTTTCTAGCATTGAAATATAGGGACTAAAAGCTATAAAACTGAATGTGTTTTCTTTAAATCCTTGTCTTCTTTATTTTAACCAAAAGGGAAATAGTCAAATAATGAAAAACAGAGCAACAAGCTGTGAACAAACAGCTGTATTTAGATGAACAAGGGGATCAAGGGAGGAGAGACACACAGACGGACGCAGCTTCGTCAGAAACCTCCTGCAGCCAACAAGGCAAAGTGTTGAGCGCACACAAATAGTCACACAACATAAATGTATAGCGATACAAAATAAGCTTCGTGAAAACACACGGAAAATAACAAACGCTTAGCCTAGTGCGTACAGCACGTAACACAGAAATTATATCTAACACAGCACGTAACACACAAATTATATCTAACACAGCACGTACCACACAAATTATATCTAACACAGCACGTAACACACAAATTATATCTAACACAGCACGTAACACACAAATTATATCTAACACAGCACGTAACACACAAATTATATCTAACACAGCACGCAACACACAAATTATATCTAACACAGCACGTAACACACAAATTATATCTAACACAGCACGTAACACACAAATTATATCTAACACAAATACATGGAGGGGAACAGAGGAATAAATACATGCAGCGTGATTAGGGGAATGTAAACCAGGTGGGAATGGAACAAGACAAAACAAATGGAAAATAGAATAATGGAGCGGCGATGACACTTCAAAGGGACTTCTGTCTGACATCACACTACAGCTGCTGTTATTACTTCAAATAGAATTACGTCTGACATCACACTAGATATAGAGCTGCTGTCATTACATCAAAGAGAATTCTGTCTGACATCACACCAGAGCTGCTGTTATTACTTCACATAGAATTATGTCTGACATCACACTAGAGCTGCTGTTATTACATCAAAGAGAATTCTGTCTGACATCACACTAGATATAGAGCTGCTGTCATTAAATCAAATCAAATCACATTTGTTTATAAAGCCCTTCGTACATAAGCTGATATCTCAAAGTGCTGTACAGAAACACAGCCTAAAACCCCAAACAGCAAGCAATGCAGGTGTAGAAGCATTACATGAAAGAGAATTCTGTCTGACGTCACTCTTTTTCTCTCGAATCTCTGCTGAGAGAAAGATTACTTTGAAATACAAATAACAAATGCATGTGTGATAGATAAATATATACACAAGGTAGTCGTTAGACAAGCACCCTTCATCTGTGATGCAATTCAATCAATATATCAATCAATCCCTATACCAGTCTGCTGTTCCCACATGCTTCAAGAGGGCCACCATTGTTCCTGTTCCCAAGAAAGCTAAGGTAACTGAGCTAAAACTACCGCCCGTTAGCACTCACATCCGTCATCATGAAGTGCTTTAAGAGACTAGTCAAGGACCATATCACCTCCACCCTAACTGACACCCTAGACCCACTCCAATTTGCTTACCGCCCAAATAGGTCCACAGACGATGCAATCTCAACCACACTGCACACTGCCCTAACCCATCTGGACAAGAGGAATACCTATGTGAGAATGCTGTTCATCGACTACAGCTCGGCATTCAACACCATAGTACCCTCCAAGCTTCATCAAGCTCGAGACCCTGGGTCTCGACCCCGTCCTGTGCAACTGGGTACTGGACTTCCTGAAGGTGGTGAGGGTAGGTAACAACATCTCCACCCCACTGATCCTCAACACTGGGGCCCCACAAGGGTGCGTTCTGAGCCCTCTCCTGTACTCCCTGTTCACCTGACTCACGCACGCCTCCAACTCAATCATCAAGTTTGCAGACGACACAACAGTGGTAGGCTTGATTACCAACAACGACGAGACGGCCTACAGGGAGGAGGTGAGGGCCCTCGGAGTGTGGTGTCAGGAAAATAACCTCACACTCAACGTCAACAAAACTAAGGAGATGATTGTGGACTTCAGGAAACAGCAGAGGGAACACCCCCCATCCACATCGATGGAACAGTAGTGGAGAGGGTAGTAAGTTTTAAGTTCCTCGGCATACACATCACAGACAAACTGAATTGGTCCACTCACACAGACAGCATCGTGAAGAAGGCGCAGCAGCGCCTCTTCAACCTCAGGAGGCTGAAGAAATCCGGCTTGTCACCAAAAGCACTCACAAACTTCTACAGATGCACAATCGAGAGCATCCTGGCGGGCTGTATCACCCCCTGGTACGGCAACTGCTCCGCCCACAACCGTAAGGCTCTCCAGAGGGTAGTGAGGTCTGCACAACGCATCACCGGGGGCAAACTACCTGCCCTCCAGGACACCTACACCACCCGATGTTACAGGAAGGCCATAAAGATCATCAAGGACAACAACCACCCGAGCCACTGCCAGAAGGCGAGGTCAGTACAGGTGCATCAAAGCTGGGACCGAGAGACTGAAAAACAGCTTCTATCTCAAGGCCATCAGACTGTTAAACAGCCACCACTAACATTGAGTGGCTGCTGCCAACACACTGACTCAACTCCAGCCACTTTAATAATGGGAATTGATGGGAAATGATGTAAAATATATCACTAGCCACTTTAAACAATGCTACCTAATATAATGTTTACATACCCTACATTATTCATCTCATATGCATACGTAGATACTGTACTCTATATCATCTACTGCATCCTTATGTAATACATGTATCACTAGCCACTTTAACTATGCCACTTTGTTTACATACTCATCTCATATGTATATACTGTACTCTATATCATCTACTGTATCTTGCCTATGCTGCTCTGTACCATCACTCATTCATATATCCTTATGTACATATTCTTTATCCCCTTACACTGTGTATAAGACAGTAGTTTTTTGTTGGAATTGTTCGTTAGATTACTTGTTGGTTATTACTGCATTGTCGGAACTAGAAGCACAAGCATTTCGCTACACTCGCATTAACATCTGCTAACCATGTGTATGTGACAAATAAAATTTGATTTGATTTGATTTGAAATGATGGACGCTCTGTTCCTACTGCAGTGGACACGGAATGAAAAATAAGGTGATTGTCTCAGGACATCCCAGTAGTAGGCCTTACTGGCACTGATAGATTGTCTGTGTGTGTGTGTGTGTGTGTGTGTGTGTGTGTGTGTGTGTGTGTGTGTGTGTGTGTGTGTGTGTGTGTGTGTGTGTGTGTGTGTGTGTGTGTGTGTGTGAGTGTGAGTGTGAGTGTGTGTATGTGTGTGTGTGTGTGCGTGCGTGTGCGTGTGTGTATGTGTGTGTGTGTGTGTGTATGTGTGTGTGTGTGTGTGAGTGTGTTTGAAAGTTACTTACTAGAGACAACCAGCGTTTCATGTATCTGACCATCTTAAGGATCCGTTTATTGTCCATAACATTTGATGTAGGTCTCCACTGGTCTTGTTTGTTGTGTCAGTGACACGCCCCTGGACACGCCCCTGGACACGCCCCTGGACACGCCCCTGGTCCCTGTGACTGTAGGGTGTACGGAGGGAAACAGAGCATTAGCAGCGTGTATTATTCAGTGTTGTAATGTGCACTACTACGTGTGGAACCAGATTCCCATGTCTGCGGCTGTTTCAGTGAGGCAGTGATCACGATCAACGTCCCTCGGCATCGTCTAAACGTCTGGGCTGAAGCTACGGAGGTGAAGCTGAAGTGATTGACCGACCTTAGGTTGTAGCTCATCAGAACCCTGCTCCACATACTGCGTTAGGACAAGCAGAGGGAAAAACTAGCAACTGGAGCATCATGGGACTAGAGGTCTCTCTATATGTCTCTCTATAGCAGGGGTCGCCAACCTTTTCCGGGTCAGGTCAAATCACGTTTTATTGGTCACATAGACATATTCAGTATACGTTATTGGTCACATATTCAGTAGGTGTTATTGGTCACATATTCAGTAGATGTTATTGGTCACATATTCAGTAGATGTTATTGGTCACATATTCAGTAGGTGTTATTGGTCACATATTCAGTATATGTTATTGGTCACATATTCAGTAGATGTTATTGGTCACATATTCAGTAGATGTTATTGGTCACATATTCACTAGATGTTATTGGTCACATATTCAGATGTTATTGGTCACATAGACATATGCAGTAGATGTTATTGGTCACATATTCAGTAGATGTTATTGGTCACATAGACATATGCAGTAGATGTTATTGGTCACATATTCAGTAGATGTTATTGGTCACATATTCAGTAGATGTTATTGGTCACATATTCAGTAGATGTTATTGGTCACATATTCAGTAGATGTTATTGGTCACATATTCAGTAGATGTTATTGGTCACATATTCAGTAGATGTTATTGGTCACATATTCAGTAGATGTTATTGGTCACATATTCAGTAGATGTTATTGGTCACATATTCAGTAGTGTTATTGGTCACATATTCATATGTTATTGGTCACTATTCAGTATGTTATTGGTCACATATTCAGTAGATGTTATTGGTCACATATTCAGTAGATGTTATTGGTCACATATTCACTAGATGTTATTGGTCACATATTCAGTAGATGTTATTGGTCACATATTCACTAGATGTTATTGGTCACATATTCACTAGATGTTATTGGTCACATATTCAGTAGATGTTATTGGTCACATATTCAGTAGATGTTATTGGTCACATATTCAGTAGATGTTATTGGTCACATATTCACTAGATGTTATTGGTCACATATTCACTAGATGTTATTGGTCACATATTCACTAGATGTTATTGGTCACATATTCACTAGATGTTATTGGTCACATATTCAGTAGATGTTATTGGTCACATATTCACTAGATGTTATTGGTCACATATTCACTAGATGTTATTGGTCACATATTCACTAGATGTTATTGGTCACATATTCACTAGATGTTATTGGTCACATACACGTATTTAGTATTTAGTAGATGTTATTGCTGGTGTAGTGAAATGCTTGTAAAGATCAAGTTCACTTCCTGAGTCGAAATGCGAGCTAAGATCTACCGCTCCGATGTGTTTTTAAACATGACTTAAAAAACGTGAGCCGATGCAACACGAACCAATTACAAACAGTTCTTTAGCAATGAGGTTTGTGCAGGAAGCTACAGGCCCAATACATTATCACTGCACATTGGCTACGCTTCAATTGCCCTGCCAATGTTGTTCTTCTCAGGCCATTTTTAAATTAAATAAATGTTTAAATGTAGGTATATGGTCACACGGGTAATAGATCATTTGTTGTATTACTTGTGAGGCAGAGTTGACTGGGCATAATTATTATTATTATTTTATACTGGACTGATGGCGAGTCTGAGGGGAGGGAGGGAGCAGAGGTGAGGCTGCGTCTCACCTGACTCACCGTCCCTCCCCTCTCCTCTCCCTCCCTCCGACTCACCGTCCCTCCCCTCTCCCTCCCTCCCTCCGACTCACCGTCCCTCCCCTCTCCCTCCCTCCGACTCACCGTCCCCCCTATCCCTCCCTCCGACTCACCGTCCCTCCCCTATCCCTCCCTCCCTCCCTCCGACTCACCATCCCTCCCCTCCCTCTCCCTCCCTCCGACTCATCGTCCCTCCCCTCCCCTCTCCCTCCCTCCGACTCACCGTCCCTCCCCTCCCCTCCCCTCCCTCCCTCCCTCCGACTCACCGTCCCTCCCCTCTCTCTCCCTCCCTCCGACTCACCGTCCCTCCCCTCCTCTCCCCTCCCTCCAACTCACCGTCCCTCCCCTCTCCCTCCCTCCAACTCAACGTCCCTCCCCTCTCCCTCTCCCTCCCTCCGACTCACCGTCCCTCCCCTCTCCCTCCCTCCGACTCACCGTCCCTCCCCTCTCTCTCCCTCCGACTCACCGTCCCTCCCCTCTCCCTCCCTCCGACTCACCGTCCCTCCCCTCTCCCTCCCTCCCTCCGACTCACCGTCCCTCCCCTCTCCTCCCCTCCGACTCACCGTCCCTCCCCTCTCTCTCCCTCCAACTCACCGTCCCTCCCCTCCCTCCCTCCTCCCTCCGACTCACCGTCCCTCCCCTCTCCCTCCCTCCGACTCACCGTCCCTCCCCTCCCTCCCCTCCCTCCGACTCACCGTCCCTCCCCTCCCCTCTCCCTCCCTCCGACTCACCGTCCCTCCCCTCCCTCCGACTCTCCCTCCCCTCCCTCCCTCCCTCCCTCCGACTCACCGTCCCTCCCCTCCCTCTCTCCTCCCTCACCGTCCCTCCCCTCTCCCTCCCTCCAACTCACCGTCCCTCCCCTCTCCCTCCTCCAACACACCGTCCCTCCCCTCTCCTCCCTCCAACACACCGTCCCACCCCTCTCTCCCTCCAACACACCAGTCCCTCCCCTCTCCCTCCCTCCCAACTCACCGTCCCTCCCCTCTCTCTCCCTCCAACACACCGTCCCTCCCCTCTCTCTCCCTCCAACACACCGTCCCTCCCCTCTCCCTCCCTCCAACACATCGTCCCTCCCCTCTCCCTCCCTCCGCTGAGAAAAGGGGACACAGTCTTCCAGTTGATGGCGAAGCTCAAGTCACACTGCATTATTTCTGCCTCATGGACCAATTCATGTTGTTACTCCTTTGACCAGAGAAAGTTTAATATTCCTTGATATTAATTTAAAAAAGACCCGTGCTTGAATTGGGCAGCAGCTCACCGGAGCTGAGTACCGACGCCTCAAAATGTTCTACTGCTTGAGCTCCTGTTCCTCATACAGAATATTAAATATAAAGTATTGAGGAGTTCCTGCACCTAAATATAATCAGTACCCCCCCCAAAATGAGTACCGGAACCTATTTCAGTCAAAGTCAAGAATTTAAAAAGACGCTAAGACACTAATAATAAGAAGGGAAGCTTATCAGAACATTTTTCTAAACTCATTCAATGCAGCTGCAGTGCTGGTTGTTCTGGTAAGTGGAAGTAGGGAGAACACACTTTTTATGGTTTTATAAAAATGTTGACCAAAGTGTTGACCTGGCTGAGTAACAACTTAAACATGAATTTACTCATAAAAAACAGCAGGTCTTTGTTGTACTCGTTGAGTCTTTCTCACTAGTTATGTTTTTAAATGTTTTTAAAATCTCACATCAACTTTGCTGTGTATTTGAGGAAACTGATCTAACACAGTGATCTGAGCTATCTGATTGGCCAGAGGTAGACCTATAGGTGCCCTTGATTTGTTGTCTGCCGGGTAGTTGGAGGTTCACCTTCAGACGCATGACATGGTTCAAAATGGGAACTTTGCCTTCCCCGCCAGGGTTGCTGAATCAAGTGCACCTACCGCCAACAGGGCTGCTGAATCAAAAAGCACCTACCGCCAACAGGGCTGACTTCTTTACAGAAATGTTTGGTGATCGACTGTAATGCCTGGAAGATCGACCATTCAATCGCAATCGACCACCTAAATATAACAGTTGGAACCACTGCTCTATACTGTCTGAAACTACATGGGTGTAGGATAGATGTCTCTATACTGTCTGAAACTACATGGGTGTAGGGTAGATGTCTCTATACTGTCTGAAACTACATGGGTGTAGGATAGATGTCTCTATACTGTCTGAAACTACATGGGTGTAGGGTAGATGTCTCTATACTGTCTGAAACTACATGGGTGTAGGGTAGATGTCTCTATACTGTCTGAAACTACATGGGTGTAGGGTAGATGTCTCTATACTGTCTGAAACTACATGGGTGTAGGGTAGATGTCTCTATACTGTCTGAAACTACATGGGTGTAGGATAGATGTCTCTATACTGTCTGAAACTACATGGGTGTAGGGTAGATGTCTCTATACTGTCTGAAACTACATGGGTGTAAGATAGATGTCTCTATACTGTCTGAAACTACATGGGTGTAGGGTAGATGTCTCTATACTGTCTGAAACTACATGGGTGTAGGGTAGATGTCTCTATACTGTCTGAAACTACATGGGTGTGGGATAGATGTCTCTATACTGTCTGAAACTACATGGGTGGAAGATAGATGTCTCTATACTGTCTGAAACTACATGGGTGTAGGGTAGATGTCTCTATACTGTCTGAAACTACATGGGTGTAGGGTAGATGTCTCTATACTGTCTGAAACTACATGGGTGTAGGGTAGATGTCTCTATACTGTCTGAAACTACATGGGTGTAGGATAGATGTCTCTATACTGTCTGAAACTACATGGGTGTAGGATAGATGTCTCTATACTGTCTGAAACTACATGGGTGTAGGGTAGATGTCTCTATACTGTCTGAAACTACATGGGTGTAGGGTAGATGTCTCTCTATACTGTCTGAAACTACATGGGTGTAGGATAGATGTCTCTATACTGTCTGAAACTACATGGGTGTAGGGTAGATGTCTCTATACTGTCTGAAACTACATGGGTGTAGGGTAGATGTCTCTATACTGTCTGAAACTACATGGGTGTAGGATAGATGTCTCTCTATACTGTCTGAAACTACATGGGTGTAGGGTAGATGTCTCTATACTGTCTGAAACTACATGGGTGTAGGGTAGATGTCTCTATACTGTCTGAAACTACATGGGTGTAGGGTAGATATCTCTATACTGTCTGAAACTACATGGGTGGAAGATAGATGTCTCTCTATACTGTCTGAAACTACATGGGTGTAGGGTAGATGTCTCTATACTGTCTGAAACTACATGGGTGTAGGGTAGATGTCTCTATACCATCTGAAACTACATGGGTGTAGGGTAGATGTCTCTATACCATCTGAAGCTACATGGGTGTAGGGTAGATGTCTCTATACCATCTGAAAAAACATGGATGTAGGATAGATGTCTCTCTATACCATCTGAAACTACATGGGTGTAGGGTAGATGTCTCTATACCATCTGAAAAAACATGGATGTAGGATAGATGTCTCTATACTGTCTGAAACTACATGGATGTAGGATAGATGTCTCTATACTGTCTGAAAAAACATGGATGTAGGATAGATGTCTCTATACTGTCTGAAACTACATGGGTGTAGGGTAGATGTCTCTCTATACTGTCTGAAACTACATGGGTGGAAGATAGATGTCTCTCTATACTGTCTGAAACTACATGGGTGTAGGATAGATGTCTCTATACTGTCTGAAACTACATGGGTGGAGGATAGATGTCTCTATACTGTCTGAAACTACATGGGTGGAAGATAGATGTCTCTATACTGTCTGAAACTACATGGGTGGAAGATAGATGTCTCTATACTGTCTGAAACTACATGGGTGGAAGATAGATGTCTCTATACTGTCTGAAACTACATGGGTGGAAGATAGATGTCTCTCTATGCTGTCTGAAACTACATGGGTGGAGGATAGATATCTCTATACTGTCTGAAACTACATGGGTGTAGGATAGATGTCTCTTTACTCATAAAGTATAAGGGTGAAGCTAAGGTAATTAGCTGACCTTGGTTGTCCCTTACCAGACCCAAAGCTGTGAGGACAGTGAGGGGAACTCTATCCCACACAGTTTCATTACACATCATTAACCCCTGCCACACAAACTGCATTAACACAAGGAGACAGGCAAACTGGCTGATCAGACAGGCCTTGAAGCTCAGTTAGAACATTGAGCTATATGGGGAAAGAGGAGGCAGGCAAACTGGCTGATCAGACAGGCCTTGAAGCTCAGTTAGAACATTGAGCTATATGGGGAAAGAGGAGACAGGCAAACTGGCTGATCAGACAGGCCTTGAAGCTCAGTTAGAACATTGAGCTATATGGGGAAAGAGGAGGCAGGTTCATTGGAACACGTTGATTATAGGCTCTCTGTGATTGTGTCTGGCCAGTCTGTCTCAAGGCCTCTATTGAATGTGTTGTGTAAGTCAATTTCTGGCTTAGGACAGAGAGACAAAAGCCCTTCACAGTTTTTCATTCCAGATTCATATCTCCCTCATCGATCTCTAGCTTTCTATCTTTTCTCTACTCTCCACCTTCATTTCCTCAATCTGTTCTGGTCCAAACCCAGTGGTCAGTAGGTCAGAGTAAACAGACTGAATCAAAGGAGAGGAAGAGAGAGTGACCTCATCACTGTGTCTGTCTCTCTGTCTCTCTGTCTCTCTGTCTCTCTGTCTCTCTGTCTCTCTGTCTCTCTGTCTCTCTGTCTCTATGTCTCTCTGTCTCTCTGTCTCTCTGTCTCTCTGTCTCTCTGTCTCTCTCCACAGTGTTTGACCACATCACTGTCTGTCTCTCTGTATCTCTGTCTCCATGTCTCCATGTCTCCATGTCTCTCTGTCTCTCTGTCTCTCTGTCTCTCTGTCTCTCTGTCTCTGTCTCTCTGTCTCTCTCCACAGTGTTTGACCTCATCACTGTGTCTGTCTCTCTGTCTCTGTGTCTCTCTCCACAGTGTTTGACCTCATCACTGTGTCTGTCTCTCTGTCTCCATGTCTCTCTGTCTCTCTGTCTCTGTGTCTCTCTCCACAGTCTTTGACCTCATCACTGTGTCTGTCTCTCTGTCTCTGTGTCTCTCTCCACAGTGTTTGACCTCATCACTGTGTCTGTCTCTCTGTCTCTCTGTCTCTCTCCACAGTGTTTGACCACATCACTGTGTGTCTCTCTGTCTCTCTGTCTCCATGTCTCTCTGTCTCTCTGTCTCTCTCCACAGTGTTTGTCCACATCACTGTCTGTCTCTCTGTATCTCTGTCTCCATGTCTCCATGTCTCTCTGTCTCTCTGTCTCTGTGTCTCTCTCCACAGTGTTTGACCACATCACTGTGACTGTCTCTCTGTCTCTCTGTCTCTGTGTCTCTCTCCACAGTGTTTGTCCACATCACTGTGACTGTCTCTCTGTCTCTCTGTCTCTGTCTCTCTCAGTGTTTGACCACATCACTGTCTGTCTCTCTGTCTCTCTGTCTCTGTCTCTCTGTCTCTGTCTCTCTGTCTCTCTGTCTCTCTGTCTCTCACAGTGTTTGACCACATCACTGTCTGTCTCTCTGTATCTCTGTCTCCATGTCTCTCTGTCTCTCTGTCTCTTTGTCTCTCTCCACAGTGTTTGTCCACATCACTGTGTCTGTCTCTCTGTCTCTGTCTCTCTGTCTCTCTCCACAGTGTTTGACCACATCACTGTCTGTCTCTCTGTATCTCTGTCTCCATGTCTCTCTGTCTCTCTGTCTCTCTCCACAGTGTTTGTCCACATCACTGTGTCTGTCTCTCTGTCTCTGTCTCTCTCCACAGTGTTTGACCACATCACTGTCTGTCTCTCTGTATCTCTGTCTCCATGTCTCTCTGTCTCTCTGTCTCTCTCCACAGTGTTTGCCTGTGTCCACCTCCCTGTCTCTTACCCTTTACCGTGTCACTATGTCTTGTCTTGTTTATGTGGGTGGGAGAGGCGGAGTCACATTGGACTGTTATTGGATTGTACCACACAGTGTAGAACACTAAAGGAGAGGCGGAGTCACATTGGACTGTTATTGGATTGTACCACACAGTGTAGAACACTAAAGGAGAGGCGGAGTCACATTGGACTGTTATTGGATTGTACCACACAGTGTAGAACACTAAAGGAGAAGGGGAATCTCATTGGACTGTTATTGGATTGTACCACACAGTGTAGAACACTAAAGGAGAGGCGGAGTCACATTGGACTGTTATTGGATTGTACCACACAGTGTAGAACACTAAAGGAGAGGCGGAGTCACATTGGACTGTTATTGGATTGTACCACAGAGTGTAGAACACTAAAGGAGAGGCGGAGTCACATTGGACTGTTATTGGATTGTACCACAGAGTGTAGAACACTAAAGGAGAAGGGGTTTCTCATTATTGTTCAGAGAGCTTCCACCACAGCCTGGTCCCAGATCTGTTTGTGCCGTCATGACAACACCATTGTTGTCACTGTCAAGACAAATATGACAATGACTGACAAGGAGTTGGCATGATGGTACAAACAGACTGGCGCTCGGGCTACTTCCTCTTCCTCCATGCTACAGAATACCTCATTTAGCCTGGTGCCTCATCACTAGAAAAGCAGGATATGCAGAATTTCAAGCATCTATAAAAGCAGGATAACAGAATTAGAATAATCATAATCGAAAATGATGATATATCACTAGTTAGAATTAAAAATGCTAGTATATAAGAATTAGAATCATCTATAAATATGCATACGGATATGTACAGAATTAGAATCATCTATAAAAACAGCCACTTTGTTTACATATCATCTCATATGTATATACTGAATCATCTATAAAAAGCCTATGCTGATAACAGAATTAGAATAATCTATAAAAGACAGGTTTTTTTGGATATTACAGAATTAGAATAATCTATAAAAGCAGGATATACAGAATTAGAATAATCTATAAAAGCAGGATAACAGAATTAGAATCATCTATAAAAACAGGATATACCGAATTAGAATCATCTATAAAAGCAGGATAACAGAATTAGTAGTGTCTATAAAAACAGGATAACAGAATTAGTAGTGTCTATAAAAACAGGATAACAGAATTAGTAGTGTCTGTAAAAGCAGGATAACAGAATTAGTAGTGTCTATAAAAACAGGATAACAGAATTAGTAGTGTCTATAAAAACAGGATAACAGAATTAGTAGTGTCTATAAAAGCAGGATATACAGAATTAGTAGTGTCTATAAAAACAGGATAACAGAATTAGTAGTGTCTATAAAAACAGCTCTCATATTGTCACGCCCTGGTCAAAGTATTTTGTGTTTATCTTTATGTATTTGGTCAGGCCAGGGTGTGGCATGGGGTTTTTGTAATTGTGGTGTGTTTGTCTTGGGGTTTTGGTGGTGGTATTGGGATTGTAGCTTAGTGGGTTGTCTAGCAAGGTCTATGGCTGTCTGGAGTGGTTCTCAATCAGAGGCAGGTGCTTATCGTTGTCTCTGATTGGGAACCATATTTAGGCAGCCATATTCTTTGAGTTTGTCGTGGGTGATTGTCCTTAGTGTCCTATGTGTACTCGTTGTTAGTTTGCACCAGATAGGCTGTTTCGGTTTCGTTTATTGTTTTTTGTAAGTTCGTGTTTCTTTGTTATATTAAACATGGATCGCAATCGACACGCTGCAGTTTGGTCCGACTCTCCTTCATCAGCACTAGAAAACCGTTACAGAATCACCCACCACCAACGGACCAAGCGGCGTGTCAACAGGCAGGAGCAGCCGAAAAGGAGATGCTCACCAAGGATTTCTGGTCATGGGAGGAGATCTTCGACGGGAGAGGACCCTGGGCTAAACCAGGGGAGTGTAGCCGCCCAAAGGAGCAACAGGAGAAGAGGCAACAGAGGCAGCAGCAGCAGGAACAGCAGCAGCTACAGTGGGAGAGGTTGCACCACCTGGAGATATGGACATGGGAGGAGGAATTGGACGGTAAAGGACCCTGGAATGAGCCTGAGATTATTGTCGCCCCAAAGCCGAGCTGGAGGCAGCAAAAGCAGAGAGGCGGCATTATGAGGAGCTAGCACGGCAGAGCGGATGGAAGCCCGAGAGTCAGCCCCAAAAATTTCTTGGGGGCTTACAGGGAGTATGGCTATGCCAGGTAGGAGACCTGCGCAAACTCCCTGTGCTTACCGGGGGCTGGAGAGACCGGGCAGGCACCGTGTTATGCTGTGGAGCGCACGGTGTCTCCAGTGCGGGTGCACAGCCCGGTTCGGTATATTCCAGCTCCTCGTATCGGCCGGGCTAGAGTGGGCATCGAGCCAGGTAAGGTTGGGCAGGCTCGGTGCTCAAGAGCTCCAGTGCGCCTGCACGGTCCGGTCTATCCAGTACCACCTCCACACCCCAGCCCTCCGGTAGCAGCTCCCCGCACCAGGCTTCCTGTGCGTGTCCTCGATCCAGTACCACCAGTTCCAGCACCACGCACCAGGCCTTCAGTGTGCCTCGCCTGTTCAGCGCAGCCAGCGCTTTTCTCCTCTCCTGCGCTGCTGGAGTCTCCCGCCTGTTTAGCGCAGCCAGAGCCTTCCTCCTCTACAGCGCTGCCGGAGCCTCCCGCCTGTTCAGCGCAGCCAGAGCCTTTCTCCTCTACAGCGCTGCCGGAGCCTCCCGCCTGTTCAGCGCAGCCAGAGCCTTCCTCCTCTACAGCGCTGCCGGAGCCTCCCGCCTGTTTAGCGCAGCCAGAGCCTTTCTCCTCTCCTGCACTGCCGGAGTCTCACGCCTATCTAGCGCTGTTAGAGCTTTCCTCATCTCCAGCGCTGCCGGAGTCTCCCGCCTGTTTAGCGCAGCCAGAGCCTTCCTCCGACACAGCGCTGCAGGAGTCTCCCGCCTGTTCAGCGCAGCCAGAGCTGCCAGTCTGCATGAAGCAGCCAGAGCTGTCAGTCTGCATGGAGCAGTCAGAGCTGTCAGTCTGCATGGAGCAGCCAGAGCTGTCAGTCTACATGAAGCAGCCCGAGCTGCCAGTCTGCATGAAGCAGCCAGTCTACATGGAGCAGCCAGAGCTGTCAGTCTACATGAAGCAGCCCGAGCTGCCAGTCTGCATGAAGCAGCCAGTCTACATGGAGCAGCCAGAGCTGTCAGTCCGCATGGAGCAGCCAGAGCTGTCAGTCCGCATGGAGCAGCCAGAGCTGTCAGTCTGCATGGAGCAGCCAGACCTGTCAGTCCGCATGGAGCAGCCAGAGCTGTCAGTCTACATGAAGCAGCCCGAGCTGCCAGTCTGCATGAAGCAGCCAGTCTACATAGAGCAGCCAGAGCTGCCAGTCTGCATGAAGCAGCCAGAGCTGTCAGTCTGCATGGAGCAGTCAGAGCTGTCAGTCTGCATGGAGGAGCCAGAGCTGTCAGTCTACATGAAGCAGCCCGAGCTGCCAGTCTGCATGAAGCAGTCAGTCTACATGGAGCAGCCAGAGCTGTCAGTCCGCATGGAGCAGCCAGAGCTGTCAGTCTACATGAAGCAGCCCGAGCTGCCAGTCTGCATGAAGCAGCCAGTCTACATGGAGCAGCCAGAGCTGTCAGTCTGCATGAAGCAGCCAGAGCTGTCAGTCTGCACGGAGCAGCCAGTCTGCACGGAGCAGCCAGTCTGCACGGAGCTGCCAGTCTGCACGGAGCTGTCAGTCTGCACGGAGCTGTCAGTCTGTAAGGAGCTGCCAGTCTGCAAGGAGCTGCCAGTCTGCAAGGAGCTGCCAGTCAGCACGGAGCCGCCAGAGCGGTCAGTCTGTAAGAAGCCGCCAGAGCTGTCAGCCTATATGGAGCAGCTAGTGCCGCCAGTCTGCCCAGCGCCGCCAGTGCCCCCAGTCTGCCCAGCATCGCCAGTCTGCCCAGCGCCATCAGTCTGCCCAGCATCGCCAGTCTGCCCAGCATCGCCAGTCTGCCCAGCATCGCCAGTCTGCCCAGCATCGCCAGTCTGCCCAGCACCGCCAGTCTGCCCAGCGTCGTCAGTCTGCCCAGCGTTTTAGTCTGCCCAGCACCGCCAGTCTGCCAGCACCGCCAGTCTGCCCGGCGTCGCCAGTCTGCCCGGCGCCGCCAGTCTGCCCGGCGCCGCCAGTCTGCCCGGCGCCGCCGGTCTGCCCAGCATCGCCAGTCTGCCAGACTCTTCCAGATCTGCCAGTCAGCCAGACTCTTCCAGATCTGCCAGTCAGCCAGACTCTTCCAGATCTGCCAGTCAACCAGACTCTTCCAGATCTGCCAGTCAACCAGACTCTTCCAGATCTGCCAGTCAACCAGACTCTTCCAGATCTGCCAGTCAACCAGACTCTTCCAGATCTGCCAGTCAACCAGACTCTTCCAGATCTGCCAGTCAACCAGACTCTTCCAGATCTGCCAGTCAACCAGACTCTTCCAGATCTGCCAGTCAGCCAGGATCTGCCAGTCAGCCAGGATCTGCTGAAACCACCAGCCAGCCAGGAGCTGGTAGATCTATCTACCTGCCTGAGCTTCCTCTCACTCCTGAGCTTCCTCTCACTCCTGAGCTTCCTCTCACTCCTGAGCTTCCTCTCACTCCTGAGCTTCCTCTCACTCCTGAGCTTCCTCTCACTCCTGAGCTTCCTCTCACTCCTGAGCTTCCTCTCACTCCTGAGCTTCCTCTCACTCCTGAGCTTCCTCTCACTCCTGAGCTTTTCTCACTCCTGAGCTTCCTCTCACTCCTGAGCTTCCTCTCACTCCTGAGCTTTCTCTCACTCCCGAGCTTCCCCTCAGTCCCGAGCTGCCTCGGTCCCGAGCTGTCCTTCAGTCCCGATCTGTTCCTCAGTCCAGTGGGGTTCTGGGTGAGGACTACTAGGCCATGGTCGGCGGCAGGTGGACTATCCAGGGACGAAGGGAGAGGGGACTAAGACATTAAAGGAGTTCCACGTCCCGCGCCGGAGCCGCCACCATGGACAGACGCCCACCCGGACCCTCCCTATTGTTTTGAGGTGCGTTCAGTCCGCACCTTAGGGGGGTTCTGTCACGCCCTGGTCAAAGTATTTTGTGTTTATCTTTATGTATTTGGTCAGGCCAGGGTGTGGCATGGGGTTTTTGTAATTGTGGTGTGTTTGTCTTGGGGTTTTGGTGGTGGTATTGGGATTGTAGCTTAGTGGGTTGTCTAGCAAGGTCTATGGCTGTCTGGAGTGGTTCTCAATCAGAGGCAGGTGCTTATCGTTGTCTCTGATTGGGAACCATATTTAGGCAGCCATATTCTTTGAGTTTGTCGTGGGTGATTGTCCTTAGTGTCCTATGTGTACTCGTTGTTAGTTTGCACCAGATAGGCTGTTTCGGTTTCGTTTATTGTTTTTTGTAAGTTCGTGTTTCTTTGTTATATTAAACATGGATCGCAATCGACACGCTGCAGTTTGGTCCGACTCTCCTTCATCAGCACTAGAAAACCGTTACACATATTAGGAAACAGTGTGACCATTATTCAGTTGTTTGAAAAATTGATTCCTAAGAGGCCTTTCATTTCACGACATCAAATGTCAAAACATTATCAAATGAAAATAATATGTCCCTGAAATATGCTGTTTGATCTTTAGACTGATGAATAATGTGTGACTAATCAATCGGAAACCACATTACCTGACATTTTGCTGCTGTGTTACAAATCGACCCTGTCGGAGAGTAGTGAACTACTGGAACTACACACCACTGTTTTACCATGTAGCTAACTACTGGAACTACACACTACTGTTTTACCATGTAGCTAACTACTGGAACTACACACTACTGTTTTACCATGTAGCTAACTACTGGAACTACACACTACTGTTTTACCATGTAGCTAACTACTGGAACTACACACTACTGTTTTACCATGTAGCTAACTACTGGAACTACACACTACTGTTTTACCATGTAGCTAACTACTGGAACTACACACTACTGTTTTACCATGTAGCTAACTACTGGAACTACACACTACTGTTTTACCATGTAGCTAACTACTGGAACTACACACTACTGTTTTACCATGTAGCTAACTACTGGAACTACACACTACTGTTTTACCATGTAGCTAACTACTGGAACTACACACTACTGTTTTACCATGTAGCTAACTACTGGAACTACACACTACTGTTTTACCATGTAGCTAACTACTGGAACTACACACTACTGTTTTACCATGTAGCTAACTACTGGAACTACACACCACTGTTTTACCATGTAGCTAACTACTGGAACTACACACTACTGTTTTACCATGTAGCTAACTACTGGAACTACACACCACTGTTTTACCATGTAGCTAACTACTGGAACTACACACTACTGTTTTACCATGTAGCTAACTACTGGAACTACACACTACTGTTTTACCATGTAGCTAACTACTGGAACTACACACTACTGTTTTACCATGTAGCTAACTACTGGAACTACACACTACTGTTTTACCATGTAGCTAACTACTGGAACTACACACCACTGTTTTACCATGTAGCTAACTACTGGAACTACACACTACTGTTTTACCATGTAGCTAACTACTGGAACTACACACCACTGTTTTACCATGTAGCTAACTACTGGTGTAGCTAACTACTGGAACTACACACTACTGTTTTACCATGTAGCTAACTACTGGAACTACACACTACTGTTTTACCATGTAGCTAACTACTGGAACTACACACTACTGTTTTACCATGTAGCTAACTACTGGAACTACACACTACTGTTTTGGAACCATGTTTTAGCTAACTACTGGAACTACACACTACTGTTTTACCATGTAGCTAACTACTGGAACTACACACTACACTGTTTTACTATGTAGCTAACTACTGGAACTACACACCACTGTTTTACCATGTAGTGGTGTAGCTAACTACTGGAACTACACACTACTGTTTTACCATGTAGTGGTGTAGCTAACTACTGGAACTACACACTACTGTTTTACCATGTAGCTAACTACTGGAACTACACACCACTGTTTTACCATGTAGCTAACTACTGGAACTACACACTACTGTTTTACCATGTAGCTAACTACTGGAACTACACACTACTGTTTTACCATGTAGCGGTGTAGCTAACTACTGGAACTACACACCACTGTTTTACCATGTAGCTAACTACTGGAACTACACACCACTGTTTTACCATGTAGCTAACTACTGGAACTACACACCACTGTTTTACCATGTAGCTAACTACTGGAACTACACACTACTGTTTTACCATGTAGCTAACTACTGGAACTACACACTACTGTTTTACCATGTAGCTAACTACTGGAACTACACACTACACTGTTTTACCATGTAGCTAACTACTGGAACTACACACTACTGTTTTACCATGTAGCTAACTACTGGAACTACACACTACTGTTTTACCATGTAGCTAACTACTGGAACTACACACCACTGTTTTACCATGTAGCTAACTACTGGAACTACACACTACTGTTTTACCATGTAGCTAACTACTGGAACTACACACCACTGTTTTACCATGTAGCTAACTACTGGAACTACACACTACTGTTTTACCATGTAGCTAACTACTGGAACTACACACCACTGTTTTACCATGTAGCTAACTACTGGAACTACACACTACTGTTTTACCATGTAGTGGTGTAGCTAACTACTGGAACTACACACTACTGTTTTACCATGTAGCGGTGTAGCTAACTACTGGAACTACACACTACTGTTTTACCATGTAGCTAACTACTGGAACTACACACTACTGTTTTACCATGTAGCTAACTACTGGAACTACACACTACTGTTTTACCATGTAGCTAACTACTGGAACTACACACTACTGTTTTACCATGTAGCTAACTACTGGAACTACACACTACTGTTTTACCATGTAGCTAACTACTGGAACTACACACTACTGTTTTACCATGTAGCTAACTACTGGAACTACACACCACTGTTTTACCATGTAGCTAACTACTGGAACTACACACCACTGTTTTACCATGTAGCTAACTACTGGAACTACACACTACTGTTTTACCATGTAGCTAACTACTGGAACTACACACTACTGTTTTACCATGTAGCTAACTACTGGAACTACACACTACTGTTTTACCATGTAGCTGTTTTAAACTACTGGAACTACACACTACTGTTTTACCATGTAGCTAACTACTGGAACTACACACTACTGTTTTACCATGTAGCTAACTACTGGAACTACACACTACTGTTTTACCATGTAGCAAACTACTGGAACTACACACTACTGTTTTACCATGTAGCTAACTACTGGAACTACACACTACTGTTTTACCATGTAGCTAACTACTGGAACTACACACCACTGTTTTACCATGTAGCTAACTACTGGAACTACACACTACTGTTTTACCATGTAGCTAACTACTGGAACTACACACTACTGTTTTACCATGTAGCTAACTACTGGAACTACACACCACTGTTTTACCATGTAGCTAACTACTGGAACTACACACTACTGTTTTACCATGTAGCTAACTACTGGAACTACACACTACTGTTTTACCATGTAGCGGTGTAGCTAACTACTGGAACTACACACTACTGTTTTACCATGTAGCTAACTACTGGAACTACACACTACTGTTTTACCATGTAGCAGTGTAGCTAACTACTGGAACTACACACTACTGTTTTACCATGTAGCAGTGTAGCTAACTACTGGAACTACACACTACTGTTTTACCATGTAGCAGTGTAGCTAACTACTGGAGCTACACACTACTGTTTTACCATGTAGCGGTGTAGCTAGCTGTGTAGCTAACTACTGGAGCTACACACTACTGTTTTGCAAAAAGAAGAAAGAAATATGTGTAAAGTAGCCAATAATTGTCTTTCTTTTTTGACATCAGACCTGACCTAAACAGGCTAAACTACACATTCTGTTAACATCTGACTCTAGAGTAATCTGTTCTTGCAATTTGCAACATATGACATTTGAGATACTATATTGACATGATCATTTTTCACGAAGTAGTTTGGATGTAGTGAATTACTTTCTGAAGTAGCTTTAGCTAAGGTAACTACATATATAAGGGTAGCTTTAGTAAATGTAAGCTAAAGCTACCCTTATAAATGTAGTTACCTTAACTAAAGCTACCGTCGTATATGTAGTTACCTTAACTAAAGCTACGCTTTTATTTGTAGTTACCTTAACTAAAGCTACCCTTATATATGTAGTTACCTTAACTAAAGCTACCCTTATATATGTAGTTACCTTAACTAAAGCTACCCTTATATATGTAATTACCTTAACTAAAGCTACCCTCATATATGTAGTTACTTCAACTACAGCTACCCTTATATATGTAGTTACTACTTATTAGTATTTTTTTCCTTAACTTCTTAAAACTGCATTTTTGGTTAAGGGCTTGTAAGTCAGCATTTCACTGTAAGGTCTACTACACCTGTTGTGCTGTAAGGTCTACTACACCTGTTGTGCTGTAAGGTGTACTACACCTGTTGTGCTGTAAGGTCTACTACACCTGTTGTGCTGTAAGGTCTACTACACCTGTTGTGCTGTAAGGTCTACTACACCTGTTGTGCTGTAAGGTCTACTACACCTGTTGTGCTGTAAGGTCTACTACACCTGTTGTGCTGTAAGGTCTACTACACCTGTTGTGATGTAAGGTCTACTACACCTGTTGTGCTGTAAGGGCTACTACACCTGTTGTGCTGTAAGGTCTACTACACCTGTTGTGATGTAAGGTCTACTACACCTGTTGTGCTGTAAGGTCTACTACACCTGTTGTGCTGTAAGGTCTACTACACCTGTTGTGCTGTAAGGGCTACTACACCTGTTGTGCTGTAAGGGCTACTACACCTGTTGTGCTGTACGGGCTACTACACCTGTTGTGCTGTAAGGGCTACTACACCTGTTGTGCTGTAAGGTCTACTACACCTGTTGTGCTGTAAGGGCTACTACACCTGTTGTGCTGTAAGGTCTACTACACACCTGTTGTGCTGTAAGGTCTACTACACCTGTTGTGCTGTAAGGTGTACTACACCTGTTGTGCTGTAAGGTCTACTACACCTGTTGTGCTGTAAGGTCTACTACACCTGTTGTGCTGTAAGGTCTACTACACCTGTTGTGGTGTAAGGTCTACTACACCTGTTGTGCTGTAAGGTCTACTACTACCTGTTGTGCTGTAAGGTCTACTACACCTGTTGTGCTGTAAGGTCTACTACACCTGTTGTGCTGTAAGGTCTACTACACCTGTTGTGCTGTAAGGTCTACTACACCTGTTGTGCTGTAAGGTCTACTACACCTGTTGTGCTGTAAGGTCTACTACACCTGTTGTGCTGTAAGGTCTACTACACCTGTTGTGCTGTAAGGTCTACTACACCTGTTGTGCTGTAAGGTCTACTACACCTGTTGTGCTGTTGTGCTGTAAGGTCTACTACACCTGTTGTGCTGTAAGGTCTACTACACCTGTTGTGCTGTAAGGTCTACTACACCTGTTGTGCTGTAAGGTCTACTACACCTGTTGTGCTGTAAGGTCTACTACACCTGTTGTGCTGTAAGGTCTACTACACCTGTTGTGCTGTAAGGTCTACTACACCTGTTGTGCTGTAAGGTCTACTACACCTGTTGTGCTGTAAGGTCTACTACACCTGTTGTGCTGTAAGGGCTACTACACCTGTTGTGGTGTAAGGTCTACTACACCTGTTGTGCTGTACTACACCTGGTCTACTACACCTGTTGTGCTGTAAGGTCTACTACACCTGTTGTGCTGTAAGGTCTACTACACCTGTTGTGCTGTAAGGTCTACTACACCTGTTGTGCTGTAAGGTCTACTACACCTGTTGTGCTGTAAGGTCTACTACACCTGTTGTGCTGTAAGGTCTACTACACCTGTTGTGCTGTAAGGTCTACTACACCTGTTGTGCTGTAAGGTCTACTACACCTGTTGTGCTGTAAGGTCTACTACACCTGTTGTGCTGTAAGGTCTACTACACCTGTTGTGCTGTAAGGTCTACTACACCTGTTGTGCTGTAAGGTCTACTACACCTGTTGTGCTGTAAGGTCTACTACACCTGTTGTGCTGTAAGGTCTACTACACCTGTTGTGCTGTAAGGTCTACTACACCTGTTGTGCTGTAAGGTCTACTACACCTGTTGTGCTGTAAGGTCTACTACACCTGTTGTGCTGTAAGGTCTACTACACCTGTTGTGCTGTAAGGTCTACTACACCTGTTGTGCTGTAAGGTCTACTACACCTGTTGTGCTGTAAGGTCTACTACACCTGTTGTGCTGTAAGGTCTACTACACCTGTTGTGCTGTAAGGTCTACTACACCTGTTGTGCTGTAAGGTCTACTACACCTGTTGTGCTGTAAGGTCTACTACACCTGTTGTGCTGTAAGGTCTACTACACCTGTTGTGCTGTAAGGTCTACTACACCTGTTGTGCTGTAAGGTCTACTACACCTGTTGTGCTGTAAGGTCTACTACACCTGTTGTGCTGTAAGGTCTACTACACCTGTTGTGCTGTAAGGTGTACTACACCTGTTGTGCTGTAAGGTCTACTACACCTGTTGTGCTGTAAGGTCTACTATACCTGTTGTGCTGTAAGGTCTACTACACCTGTTGTATTCGGCGCATGTGACATTTTTATTCTTTTGATTTGATTTGAAGCATTTAGTAGCTTTGTAAATCATCAGTTACACGACAAACCCTCCCATATATCTCACTGAGCAGAGTAGCAAAGGGATCTAACATCTCATTCGACAAAATGTTCTTTACAGTTTTTAAAAGGCCTCGGCTTGTGCAGTAGGTATGTAGGAATGTACACTACAAGCACTGAATACTCCATCAGTCTCTTTGGCTACTCCCTAAATAGCCCCCTATTCCCTATATAATACACTACTTTAGACCAGGGCCCTATTCCTATGTAGTGCACTACTTTAGACCAGGGCCCTATTCCCTATGTAGTGCACTACTTTAGACCAGGGCCCTATTCCCTATATAATACACTACTTTTGACCAGGGATATGGGCCTCTGAGTGCACTAAATAGGGAATA
>NW_024609412.1:2500-5000 GCF_018296145.1 Oncorhynchus tshawytscha | reverse complement strand
GTTAGAGAGAGTGTTGTGGAGTTAGAGAGTGTTGTGGAGTTAGAGAGAGTGTTGTGGAGTTAGAGAGAGTGTTGTGGAGTTAGAGAGAGTGTTGTGGAGTTAGAGAGAGTGTTGTGGGAGTTAGAGAGAGTGTTGTGGAGTTAGAGAGAGTGTTGTGGAGTTAGAGAGAGTGTTGTGGAGTTAGAGAGAGTGTTGTGGAGTTAGAGTGTTGTGGAGTTAGAGAGAGTGTTGTGGAGTTAGAGAGTGTTGTGGAGTTAGAGAGAGTGTTGTGGAGTTACAGAGAGTGTTGTGGGAGTTACAGAGTGTTGTGGAGTTAGAGAGAGTGTTGTGGAGTTAGAGAGAGTGTTGTGGAGTTAGAGAGAGTGTTGTGGAGTTAGAGGGAGTGTTGTGGGAGTTAGAGAGTGTTGTGGAGTTAGAGAGAGTGTTGTGGAGTTAGAGTGTTGTGGAGTTAGAGCGGGTGTTGTGGAGTTAGAGAGAGTTTGTGGAGTTAGAGAGGGTGTTGTGGTGTTAGAGAGAGTGTTGTGGAGTTAGAGAGTGTTGTGGAGTTAGAGCAGGTGTTGTGGTGTTAGAGAGAGTGTTGTGGAGTTAGAGAGAGTGTTGTGGAGTTAGAGAGAGTGTTGTGGAGTTAGAGAGTGTTGTGGAGTTAGAGAGGGTGTTGTGGTGTTAGAGAGAGTGTTGTGGTGTTATAGAGAATGTTGTGGAGTTAGAGAGAGTGCTGTGGAGCTAGAGAGGGTGTTGTGGAGTTAGAGAGAGTGTTGTGGAGTTAGAGAGGGTGTTGTGGACTTAGAGAGAGAGTGTTGTGGAGTTAGAGAGAGTGTTGTGGAGTTAGAGAGGGTGTTGTGGAGTTAGAGAGAGTGTTGTGGAGTTAGACAGAGTGTTGTGGAGTTAGACAGAGTGTTGTGGAGTTAGAGAGAGTGTTGTGGAGTTAGAGAGAGTGTTGTGGAGTTAGAAAGAGTGTTGTGGAGTTAGAGAGAGTGTTGTGGAGTTAGACAGAGTGTTGTGGAGTTAGAAGAGTGTTGTGGAGTTAGAGTGTTGTGGAGTTAGAGAGGGTGTTGTGGAGTTAGAGCGGGTGTTGTGGTGTTAGAGAGAGTGTTGTGGAGTTACAGAGAGTGTTGTGGAGTTAGAGAGTGTGTTGTGGAGTTAGAGAGGTGTTGTGGAGTTAGAAAGAGTGTTGTGGAGTTAGAGAGAGTGTTGTGGTGTTAGAGAGGGTGTTGTGGAGTTAGAGAGTGTTGTGGAGTTAGAGTGTTGTGGAGTTAGAGAGAGTGTTGTGGAGTTAGAGAGAGTGTTGTGGAGTTAGAGAGAGTGTTGTGGAGTTACAGAGAGTGTTGTGGGAGTTACAGCGAGTGTTGTGGAGTTAGTGAGAGTGTTGTGGTGTTAGAGAGAGTGTTGTTTAGTTAGAGAGAGTGTTGTGGAGTTAGACTGTTGTGGAGTTAGAGAGAGTGTTGTGGAGTTAGAGAGAGTGTTGTGGAGTTAGAGAGAGTGTTGTGGGAGTTATAGAGAGTGTTGTGGAGTTAGAGAGAGTGTTGTGGAGTTAGAGAGAGTGTTGTTTAGTTAGAGAGAGTGTTGTGGAGTTAGACTGTTGTGGAGTTAGAGAGAGTGTTGTGGAGTTAGAGAGAGTGTTGTGGAGTTAGAGAGAGTGTTGTGGGAGTTATAGAGGTGTTGTGGAGTTAGAGAGAGTGTTGTGGAGTTAGAGAGAGTGTTGTGTAGTTAGAGAGAGTGTTGTGGAGTTAGAGAGAGTGTTGTGGAGTTAGAGAGTGTTGTGGAGCTAGAGAGGGTGTTGTGGAGTTAGAGAGAGTGTTGTGGAATTAGAGAGAGTGTTGTGGAGTTAGAGCGAGTGTTGTGGAGTTAGAGAGAGTGTTGTGGAGTTAGAGAGAGTGTTGTGGAGTTAGAGAGAGTGTTGTGGAGTTAGAGAGAGTGTTGTGGAGTTAGGGAGAGTGTTGTGGAGTTAGAGAGGGTGTTGTGGTGTTAGAGAGAGTGTTGTGGTGTTATAGAGAATGTTGTGGAGTTAGAGAGAGTGCTGTGGAGCTAGAGAGGGTGTTGTGGAGTTAGAGAGAGTGTTGTGGAGTTAGAGAGAGTGTTGTGGAGTTAGAGAGAGTGTTGTGGAGTTAGAGAGGGTGTTGTGGAGTTAGAAAGAGTGTTGTGGAGTTAGAGAGAGTGTTGTGGAGTTAGACAGAGTGTTGTGGAGTTAGAGAGAGTGTTGTGGAGTTAGAGAGAGTGTTGTGGAGTTAGAGAGAGTGTTGTGGAGTTAGAAAGAGTGTTGTGGAGTTAGAGAGAGTGTTGTGGAGTTAGACAGAGTGTTGTGGAGTTAGAAGAGTGTTGTGGAGTTAGAGTGTTGTGGAGTTAGAGAGGGTGTTGTGGAGTTAGAGCGGGTGTTGTGGTGTTAGAGAGAGTGTTGTGGAGTTACAGAGAGTGTTGTGGAGTTAGAGAGTGTGTTGTGGAGTTAGAGAGGGTGTTGTGGAGTTAGAAAGAGTGTTGTGGAGTTAGAGAGAGTGTTGTGGTG